>NC_087549.1:74533575-74833575 GCF_036250125.1 Pseudopipra pipra
ACAGTAGCCTGCTGCAGTTTCAGTTTCTTACTGAAAATGGGTCTGTGCAAACTGCAAATCATCTATGCTTCATGACCAAAAAACATTAGTGCAGATAATGCATCTTATTTGGTAACATCTAATCAACATCAGCTTGAGTTGTCAGGAATAAGTTTTGTTCCATTGCTCCTTATCTAAACCTCAGATACGCATTAAAATAAGGGTGGTAGTTTTGGTGGATTGCTAAAATAGACTCTATTTTCATCATTCTAGAAACTTTTTAGGTCATGACTTTCTCTAGATTTTTATTTCCAAGTATTCATCATGACATGAAATAAAGTCCAAAGCCAATGAACAGAAAATTAAAGTTTTCCAATACTATCAATTACAATTGATAGTATAATATAACCAATATTATCAATTTCCAATACTATCAAATACAATCAATTTTCCAATACTATCAATTGCACAGTATCCCCTTATCCCCTTTATCCCCTCGCACCTAGGCAGAGTATGCCATGAGGAAGGCATATAGGCTGTTCATTCTGTTTGCACAGATCCTCCAGGTTAGGACTGCAATCTTCATACTCAGATTAGCTACAAATAGTCAGGAAGGCAAAATTATTTCAGGAAGTTTAAATAGATTTAATTAATAATTAACCAGATATAGCTTAAAACTGTAGTCTTCAGAAAACATATATAGGCTTTCCTCCTTGGTTAACTGGCCATTTTGAAAGATAGACATGAGTTAATGTCTCAGCACCTCCATCCCCAGGGTAGACAGACAGGGGCTGATTATGAATTAGGAGTATGTCCAGGTGTCCAAGAAGGCCAACAGCATCCCTACTTGCTTCAGAAATAGTGTGGCCAGTAGGACTAGGGCAGTGAGCATTCCCTCGTACTCGGCACTGGTGAGACCTCATCTTAAATCTTGTCTTCAGTTTTGGGCCCCTCACTTCAAGGACATTGAGGTGCTGGAGCATGTCAAAAGAATGGCAACAAAGCTGTGTAAGGGTCTGGAGCACAAGTCTTATGAGGAGTGGTTGAGGTGAGCCATGGTTGTTTAGCCTGGAGAAAAGGAGGCTGAAGGGGGACCTTATCACTCTCTACAGCTGTAACAATGTGGGGAGCAGTCTCTTCTCCTCGGTACCAAGCAACAGGACAAGAGGACATGGCCTCAAGCTGTACCAGGAGAGATTTAGATTGGATATTAGGAAAAACCTCTTGACTGAAAAGGTCCTCAAGCATTGGAGCAAACCACCCAAGGAAGTGATGGACTCACTGTCCCTAGAGGTATTTAAAAGAAGTGTAGATGTTAAACCCAGGGACATGGCTTAGTGGCCGACTTGGCAGTCCTGAGTTAATGATTGGACTCAGTGATCCTAAAGCTCTTTTCTGACGTAAATGATTCTATGATTCCAAGTCTAGCACATTGCTACAGGAAAGACTCTGACCTGACTTTGCTCAGACTCCGCCTGGAAATACACAAGTCAAGAGCAGTTTTTGGCCTTTCCCAGCTCATGTGCACTTACAAAAAGCCTGACAGCTGGTTGAGAATATTTTTCACTCAAGAGTACAATGATGGCAAAGCTTCCACAGAAGTGTTTGTGTCATTAAATACTTTCATTCTTTTCTCTTCAATGTTTTGTTAGCACTGCAGGCTTGACCCTTCAACTCTTGTTCACTGAAAACTTCCACTGGCTTTAATCAAATTGAGTAGTGTCTAGAATGTGGGGCCGTATAGTAGTAAACTCTGTTCACAGTTCTGTCATTTTTAAATATCCTTGAAGAGTATCTAGCTCACTTGAACTTGGCATGTGAAAAAAGCACTATCTGATAAATTTCAAGGACCTCACTATGGTCTGTTTTTAATTTCTCAAGATGAGGAAAGTCATGCACTATGTCCTATACGATTTTATACTCTGCCTTAGGAATTCCTCAGCTTTTCCAAGAGGCCACCTGGAATATACCTTTTATACATTTCAAGACAACCAGATACAAACCCAAAATGTTAGTGGAAATGTAACATTTGTCATGATTATTACCACTAAATGTTCAAAGCTCGATTGCTTTTTGACAATTTTAAATTCAGAACACCATAGACACTGAGGATAAGTTTACCAGGGTTTCTAAGTACTTTCTAAGTGATCTTGAGATGTTTTGAATCAGAAAAATACCACAAAAGAACAATAAAAACCTCAGTGAGTAATGAAAAGAACACAAAAATCTTCCAGGAAAATTTCCTGAATTCACAAGAAAAAAACCCATATATTTGGTGGAAATTTAACTGAGGCAAAAGTGGGCAAAAATTTTTGTTAGTCATTAATATGACATTTTTAAAGAGGAATTAGTAAAAAGAAAAATATAGGTGCAGATTAAAGCACGGATATCTTCTTTGTGGGAAAAATTAAAAAAAACAAACACCAAAATCAAAACCTGTGACATCTAAGGAAAACAAACTAGCCTGCAATAAAAGAACTCTTGTTGACCTCAAGAAATTCCCTTTTACTTACTATGAAAATTATCATTTTCAAGAGGAAATCATAAGGACTGGTATTGTCAAATATGTAAAACTTAACAGCTTTTCTTCTCACAGCATAATCTACCCAACATTTCTCGCACATTGCTGGAATGTTGATTCTTCCTTCAACTTCAGCACTGCAGAAACTTTACTGCCAATTTCACAATTTTCTTTCTAAGAAGTAACCTTGCTTTTGCTGACATTCTGTTCCCAGGTTTGTGGAATGCTCTTTGTAAACTCATTAAAAAATGGGTAACCAATTTGGAAACTGCAGCGAAAACCCTTCTTATAACTCAGTTTTGCTATAGAAATTCTCAGACGTATACAGCTGTTTTCTCATGACTGCCCATTCTTGGAGCATTCATGAATGGTTTTGTTGCTTTATGTTTTCTGTTTTTATAACTTATATATGGTTTAGAGTAAAAGAAAAAAACATCTTTTTTACATCTAGCATTGCTAGAAAAAATTTACGATGAAGACTTCTACAGCAGAAGCAAATAATATCCTTGAATCCAAACATCAATATGCAAGCAGAATTGATTTATTCCATGTCTGTAAGACAGATATTTTTGTTTCCAAGGACAGTGCAGGTTGGAAAGTTCTAAAACAATAATAACTCTAAAAAAATGCACAGGGTTTCACTTGACTGTAGTTGCTTTTTCTATCTTTGCTACAGGCAAATTCAGAAGGAAATCCTCACCAGTGATGCACCGAATAATGTGCAAAGTGCTCTGAGATGAAAGGTGCTACATAAATTAAAAGGCATTATGAAGGTTTAAAGCCACATTACATTTAAAAGCCAAATGCTGTTGCTTCTTGTCACTTGGCACATGTCATTCAAATTAACCCAGCTTTTTTGTTTCCATTTTGCTTCTGATCTGTTGTTGGAAAATCTGTATTTCAGTTCCTGAGAGATGACTGTTTGTTGTGTAAATGTAAATGTCTAAATGAGGTCTTGTATTTCATTCCCTTACCCTAAAGCATGATCAGCTGTGCCTGCAGATACTTCTATGCAACCTCTTCTCAAAGGTCCTGAATGATAGAGAATTCTCAGTCTTTGCAAACAAGGTTTTATTTTCTATTCCATTCCATTCTATCTCCTCTTCTGGTTCCTATTACCTAAAATGAACTGTGCTTGCTCAATATGAAGAAATCCTTTGTGCTTCTAATGAAGTCTGTTAAGTAGCCACGAATATTAAGTGGGCAGCTTGGATGATACCATTATATTTCTTTCTCAAGCTTGTTGCAATTAAGTGTTCAGCAAAGGAATGAAATACTCTGTGGACCTGTTTTCTAAATTAAGATCTATTTTAGAGATTATCAATTTCCTGTATAAATAATAAGATAGAATTTTCAAACCCTGAAGACCTCTCACTTTGTGATTCTTCTTTGCCAAAGGTGAAGACTATCTTCTGGTTACTTGTTGGAATAAGTGGAAACATTTTTTGGTTTACTGCATTGCCACATCCAAGGGAAATACCTCTTTGTTCTTAAATTGCCTTAAATCATTGTCTCAAATGAGTAGTTTGGTCCACTCTAAGGAGTCACCATCAAACACATTAGCAAAAAGCAGGTTTTAGTAGGCATTTGTGAAAGTGAAATTTTAACAGAGTTTGATGCCCGTGTTCAGTCCATTATTTATTACATAGATGAAGCATACATAGGAAAATTGGGGTAGAATCAATTTAGAATGACTTACATGGAGACTGGGTATGTGAAAGAGTAAGAGTACAAAGGATATGGATATAAAAGAGAAGAGCAAAAAAAAGGTTATAAGCACTTAATCATTGAATAATTTGACATTTGTAAAGGGATTCAGTTGGATCTGCTACAATTATAACTGAGACTTAATTATAGATTCACGATAAAAACATTCATGCAAGATCATCATCAATTCACACATAAGATGCAGGCATTGAGATGTGTACACCTATATCTATATGTGTAAAGGTACCTATCAAAATATTCTACTCAGGTTCAAAGAAATACATCAAATCCCTTAGCATTTCTCAACAGACATGGGAGTATATGTATGTGGGATATCAGCCTGGACCTCATTATCAGGAACCATTTTTTGATTATCAGAACCTGAAGAGGCATCCCACTCAAAGGGAGGTGTTATCGTACCTGCTGTGGTCCAGGAGAGTTCAAAGGACATCAGTGAGGTTTACTGCTTATAGGGTTGCAAGACAACTTCCTTTAGTCATCAGTAAGTTTCAAATCTGACTGCATTCCCGGTTAGTAATTTTTGGACTTTTTTTTTACAAAAAGTCACAGAATCATGGAATGCATAACGTTGGAAGGGACCACAGTGGGTTATCTGGTCCAATCTCCCTGCTGAGTCAGGGTCATCCTAGAGCACATTGCAGAAGATCGCATCCAGATGGTTCTTGAATATCTCCACAATCTCTCTGGGCAATCTGTTCCAGCTCTCAGTCACTCACTCAGTAAAGTTCTTACTCAGATTCGGGTAAAACTTCCTGTGTATCACTTTCTGCCCGTTGCCTTTTGTCCTATTGCTTGGCACCACACAGAAGAGCAGGCTCAACTGTCTTGACACCCTCCCTTCAGATACTTACAGACATTCATAAGTTTTCTCTTCTCAAGGCTGAACAAGCCCATCTCCCTCAGCCTGTCCTCGTTAGAGAGATGATCCAATCCCTTAATCATCTTTGTTGCCCTCCCTTCAGGAGCTCCATTTCTCTCTTGTACTGAGGAACCCAGAATTGGACACAAATACTCCAGATGCGGCCTCACTAGGACTGAGTAGAGAGTCAGGATCACTTCTCTCAACCTGCTAGTAATGCTTTTCCTTATGCACTCAAGGGTACTATTGGCCTTCTTGGCCACAAGGGCACACTGCTGGCTCAGTGACATTTTGTATTCTACCAGGACCCCTAAGTCCTTTTCTGCAGAGTTGCTTTCCAGCAGGTTGGTCCCAAGCCTGTGCTGGTGCATGACAGGGGCAGGCCCCTGAATTTGCCCTTGTTGAACTTCAGACTGTTCTCCTCTGTCCATCTCTCGAACTTATTGAGGTCCTGCTGAAGGGCTGCACAGCACTCTGGGGTATCAGCTACTCCTTCCAGCTTTGTGTCATCAGCAGACTTGCTGAGGAGTCATCTGCACGTTCATGTAAGTCATGGATGAATAAGTTAAATATTACTGGGCCCGGTATTGAACCTTGGTGGACACTGCTAGTGACAGGCCTCCAGCTGTGCCACTGATTATGACCCTGGGGGACCTGTTTATTTTAACTGACTAAACAGTAACAAGAAGTAACAATGGTACTGTTCTACTCAAGCTATGATTCAGGTGAATGATTTACCAACCCTAACAAGAATAACCACTTATGGAAGCTATTGGCTGGTTCCTGATGACTCCAGGCATACCAATGACAACTATCCACTCTAGTGACCACTGACTTCTTCTTCCTAGCCATCACACAGGACCCTATTGCCTCATACTGCCCAGCTGTGAGTTCAACTTCCCCTTGCTTGCCACGGAACCAGGAAGCAGAATGCGCCCCTGGCTCCTGCTCTGCACTGAGCAGCAGCTTAAGAGTGTCAGTCAGGGGCCCAGGGAAGCTTTCCAAGACTGTTTTCCCCCCAGCACACATAAACAGTTATCGACATCTTGTCCCTAGCTCCATTCAAAACCAGAATTGATTGTCCTTCAGTATTAGAAAGCCAAAGACTTTAGAAAAGGGTAGAGCACAGGATAGGGAGGAGAGGAGAGAGATTATACATCTTTTGCTGATAAGTTTATGGATGCTTGAAGATCTTAGAAAGATCTTTACAAGCCTCAGATGGTCCTTTAGAGACAAATTTTTTTTTGCTTTTGTATTTTTATTGAGAAGAATGCTTTCTTATTTGTAATATGATATCATGTGTTGCAGAAAGGTTAACTGTACAGAATCTTTTTGCCTTCCAGTTATTTTTAAATATCAATAAATATTTTATGTCCCATGTAAGTTAGTCAGTAACACTTTTCAAACCACTTTTAGATTAATGGGCATTTAAGTTACTCGGTTGCTCTTTTTTAACCTCAGTTTAATTTACCCTTTTTTTTTTTTGTCGAGGGATAAATCCTCTGAATTAAAAGAACTAAATTGGAAAGGATGTAATGTTTTTAATCAGTAAAGCTTGAAAAAAAATTGATATCCCCAAAATGAGATATTATTCTGTCAGAGAAATTAAACCTGAAGAAGGAAAAGTAATGATCCAGGTGATATTGAACATTGAAAAGTTATCTGATTTTTTTCTTGTAAATGGGAAACTTGCAAAGATAAATGTAGACACTGAGAAAGCAGAAAAAAATAATTCTGATGTTAGTGCTTTGATTCCCTAAAAAACCATCTTGAGAGATCATGAAGAAAAATACCAATGTATGTGACTTTTGTTTAATTAACATTTTTAATTTATAGTTAGCTATATAGCACATATATGTGTGTGTGTGTGCATAAAAAATAGTTACATAATTACTGGTTATGATATTACAGATGCAATTATAATTTAAATTTTTGCAAATGGAACAGTAACAGAGAGAAATTAAATGCCTAATAGGCAGGAAATCATTGTGTCAGAATCACATTTTTGACATTCTGTGAGTGGAGGATATAATATTTAACATCACATTTACTTGTCTGGAGATAGTTGATGTAAAATGGAACTTCAGATTTAACAGAGTGATACAAAATATACTGAAAAAATAATTTAAATGAAAGTTACACTTTTTGCAAGTGCAGGACACAGTCCAACCACAATACCAGTGCGGTCCCAATTATCAGTCTCTGCAATTCACTCACCATCACAATGCTGGGTGTCCCCAGCATCTGGAAAGGAAAACGTGGGTTGAAGCCAGCTCATGCTTAGTGCTGTCTTCAAAATACTGTGGTTTAGTTTTTACCCTCTGAGTTGGGCTGGGCCACATATTCACTTCCCCATACCGGCTTGGCTAAGTCAGGGAGATATTCACAGTATTTTAAGGAACTCAGGGCAAAACATTTATACCACAGGTTGATCCACTGAACTCCTGACAGCTGTTTTTCTGAAAGAAAGGCCTTCCTTTGGTCCCTATTTTGTTGAGATACAGACAGCTTCAGTGCAACAGTTGTGGTCCGTCACACCCTTATTCCTTGAGTTTCATGGGCAAAGCCTTTCTGCCAATCTCCTCTGAGCCTTCTTCCATTGTAGGCATGTATTGGTCCGCAACACAGTGACACAAAGCATCTTATTTACTAATAATATTTTTGACTCTACAAATCTTTCAACAAATGTTCTGGCTTCTAAATTAAATATTTTTGGCTTACAGAAAAAGAAGAAGTTAATTGAATAATTCAGGGTGAAAACTAGGAAGACTTTGAGGAAAGATCTACATGAAGAGGATCAGATGAACTGACCTGTCATTCATTCATTAAAATTTTATTTAAATGATGAGCTGGTCTAGAACTTTACCTTATTTTATCTATTAGTTCCACAAAATATTTTTTTCATTATTGTTTACTTAGCATCATGCTGCTAAGAGCCAAATCCTAAAGTTTTAATGTACTTTTTGAAAATGATTGGCTAAGAAATTTCTATAAAAACTGTGAGAAACATCCTTCTTTCTGTGATTGGTAACTTATCCATTAGAGCTCTCATCAGTACTATTGAAAGTATATTGAACATTCACAAATGGTAGATTTTATCCTTGTACAGAAAGTTTACTGCAAGCCAATGTGCTACTGCGAGCCTGTTCAATTCAAAGGCTCCAACGATAATGTCTAGAAGACCATTGTAGAACATCAAAGCTCAACTCAATATAGCATTCCTTTTATGATAAAGAGTTTTCCTTTCTCTTGTTCACCTCCCATAGATTTTTCAAACAATTTTTGGATTTTTTGTTCTTTAGCCTAACTTATGCATTCATCCGACAAATCCTAGAAATCAATGCTCATGTCTCAGTTTTGAAATGGAAACTTTCCTGTTCAATACATGGACAAGTAATTTGTTGCATTGTTTTTATCATCCAAAACTGGCCTAGATGCAAATGTGCAGAAACATAGGTGCATCAAACATATATAAGTATTGATTAGAAGTACATTAGGAGTGAGAAACCTAAAGACAAATTCACTCTGGGGAGTGTAATTTACCGACAATTAAGTATGTCAGAACTGACCTATGCTTGAATATCTTTCTAACTGTAACTGCTGTTCTTTAACTTTGCACTTAATAAATATCCAGCCAATGTATAAGTTCTGTCCCGATATAGTTAAAACATATTTAAAATACCTTAAAAGCGATTAACTTTATTTCTTTTATTCTCATAGTTCAGCAGTTTCTTTGGCTGCATACATCTCTTCTTACCCCCACCCCCAAATTCATGTCATTGTGTCAGATCTAAGACAAAGAAAGTGAGAAACATATCTAAATACGTGGATGTCAAGGGAATGATTTACCTAGCAACAGTAACTATGTGAAAGTTTTTCAGAAATGTCTGTGCCTGTGATAGTACCTTAATGGCTTGCATTTTAGAGGTTTGAAGAAATGACTGGGAGGATTCTAGCAAGCAAAGCATCAAAGAAATGCGATATACATACATTCTGGGAAACATAATGCCATAATTGCACAAAGGAATTTATGCACACCTTTTCAATGAATATTGTGAAGAGTTTTGCTCATAAATATATAGTTTAAAAAAACATTTTTTACCCTGTGCTATGTTGGATATAACAACTATATGAAGAGAGGAAACATGTTAGGATAAATGTTTCTGAATTGTAATACCTATCATTTTTTTAAAGCAAACCATCACAATAAAGAATTATCTGAAGTGTTACAACAGTAGCCCTGAGAACAAAGAGAGGTAAAAAGCTGAGATGGCACTGTGATGTATAACTATCTACTGCTGTGTCAGGAATACATACTGATAACCTATGACACAGGGGATTGAACCCTGATGTACAGAGTGAACAGCTTTGTCTTAGATAACCTCGTTCAGTAAATCCTGCTGAAAGAAAACTGTATTCCCATCAATTCAGCATAGTAACAGGTGAACATAGGTTAAAATAATGTAAATCCAGAATAATCCAGCTGAGGACTTAATCAAAATCACTCTGGATAAGGATCCGCACTATTTAAATTCAAAGTAAGACTTTTAGCAGAGTATCCAGGTGAGATCATAGCTCAGCAAAAAACATACCTTTTCTATTCAAACCTATCTCCCCTCTTTCCACAGACATTTGCTTTCCATTCCTTTTAATTCAGTGTCTTTCTTTGGTGTATCACCAAACCTTTGACGTAGATACCCTGTAGCGAGCCCCCAATGAAGACTAGAAAGGTTAAATTCAGAAAAAACAGCTTTTAATATGGAAAAGTAATTAACATTTTAAATAGAGGAAGTTCAAGTTAGATCAGACTGAACAAAGTGCTTACAGCTAATACTAACCATGATGACTGGCCATGACCATATTGACTTCCAGGTGTGGTTTAGGCAACTTTTCCAAACTGTTACAAAATCACCATGTTCCAGATTGTTCCTTCAGTCATCTCTCAGGCTTATCAGGGTGCCTGATGCTCCTCTGAGGAGGATCCTCCTTCTCTTCTTTCCCTACTGAAGGCCCTAAAACTTTTATTCCCAATGAGGAAACTCAATCCCTAGGAGTGCCCCTGTACCTGTCCTCTGAGCCAGTATTCTAGAAACTTACACCTGAGAACAAACAGCACAAAATATTACATGGGTGATGAAAGTAATGCTTCCTTTTCTCCTTCTTCTAAGATACCTTTCTTTTTCTCTCAACTTTTATTGCCTTTTCCTCTTCTATAGCTTTGAGGTCTTTTTCAACCTGGCACATTAAAACCATTTCTGTGTCTGTGCCTTTCCCAAACGTATTTCTTCAATTTTGAGTCTTTGCATGCAGTTTTCTTCCTCCTCTTCCCTAACAATGGTTCTGACAGCTCATCTTTCCCCATCCCAGCTCCTCAAGTCTGAAAAGGTACTGCCCTTGCAGTTCCTCTACCTCAATCAGTTTCTTCTTGCAGACTGTCTGATGTGGGGTGATCCCTTATTTCTCCTTCCACTTCTCTTCCCATGTTAGCAGTCACTTCCTCTTTCTTTTCAGACTCTTCCACTGATCTTTGAAATGACAGAACATTGTAACATTAAAATGATGGTATCAGGATGGAGAGATATGACTCAATTAACAGATGACAGGAGAATGTGGCTTTCTTGCTGTTTTCAAATGTAATAACGACAGATTAAGAGAAACTAAGACAAAGAGATCAACACTAAAGGAATACTACCAAGCAAACCAATCCTAAACACCAAAACAAAAGCATTTAACCTACAGTCAACTGAACTCATTCAGTCAGCAAAATTCTATAGACATAGCCAGCAGCCTTGCTATCCATTCAATTCTTGAGGAAGAAATGTTCGTACTATGTATTTTAAAGCACTCCAGATTTTATAATTAGTAACTTTCAAAATTCGACTTTACAAACTGTATCTGAGGTGCTGTGATTTCTGTTATTTGGACATTGATTTCTCTTCTGTCTTTGTCCCCTTCCATATATTTTGCTTATTTTGCTCCAGTATGTGTGTGGCTGGTTCTAGCCACATACTAGCTTATAATTTGTTTAGTTGGTAAGAAGCAGTAAATGAGCATAAATGAAGTCCATATTACATGCTAAGAGATCTGTGATTGAACAGCCTCGATGCAGTCTAGCCTCAGCACTCCCACACTGTACTGTCTTTTTCCTTTTCCTGCTATCATTATCTGCCATAAGATAATTAGGTACATGGTTCTCATTCTACAACATGCAGGCCACATGCATCCACTTTGTTTGCCTAGATAATTCATCTCATCTGACTAGCTGCAGAGGTTAAGTACTAGTTTGACATGGGTGTTGGGCTCACATCTGAATAACACCTCCTCTTCAATTTCTCACACCAGAGAAATTAAATCCTGACTTTCCTCTGTACCTAACCAAGAAAATTACACACAATCTTCACTGCTGTTCCTTTAACTAACAAGCGTGTTGACTGGAGGTTAACTAGATATCATTGTGTTCTAGAAAAAAGGGTAAAAAAACCAAAAAATGTCCATAGGAAAAAAAAAAGTATCATCTTTAGAGTTAGCTAGTACTGTTTTCCCTACTAGCAATGTATTCACCTGTTAGTAAATACTAATATTTTGGGAAAGTGCACACATGTAATGCCTACTTTCCTTATAGTGAAGAAGGCAGACATAGAGGCATGCACTGTTCATATTAGCTTGGTTCTTTCATGTTTAGAGGAGATTCTTTCTGGAACAGAGAATTACTTTCTTTGGTTGAGAAATATTCTAATTAAAGCTGCTACCAGGGCAGAAAATAGTAGCCACTGATGACGTGCATCTCCACTGAACTGTGTGTTCATGGGCAGGATGAAGAGTCAGTTTGCATGAATTCCCAGATCTTAAGAGTTATGTTACATGAGTTTTGCAAACGTTAATGGGAAAATAATTTGTGCAATACTATTTCTGAACCAAGGCTTAAAGACCTGTAATCTCTATGGGCCTCCTTATAATTGTACAAATGTTATTTAAAAAGAAAAATCAAAAAACAACTACAGCACTGCAATTCTTCAAAGATTTATTTTTTTCCACTATCTGTGTATGTGAGCTGTGCATTTCATTTTAGTTTTATTTTTTGTCAGGTATTGGAAAGAACTGTAGCGTGTTATGTTCCCTTTCATGTACCCATCACTCAATTTATAATAAAAATTTCAGTGCACATCAAAAAATACATTTTATAGAAATTTGTTGTGACAGAATTAAACTGTATGAAATTTTACAGTACTTGTAGAACTCTCAAAGTCATGTATTTGATTTCCAGCAAAACTACTTCTTTCCAAAGTACAATGAGTGTTCTATACATCCCACCAATAATGTACAGGGCATGTTTACAAAAGTATCTGGGCAAATAACAGAGTGCGCACTCTTGAAAAAAAGACAGTTTTTCAAATAGCATAGTATGTTGGCACAAAATTGTGTCATAAATGAAAAATGAAAAGGGCCAAATGGCTCTTTTCATGGTTGGTTACCCATTTTATACATGCCTTTGTGTGATTCAGTAGAGTTTAATCCCTATTGGTAGCTTTCAGTGGTTATACTTTCCAAGAAAAAATATTTTGGTTCAGTGATTAAAAGGACGTCTGCATGTACTTTATATTAAATTCATTATGCAAGCTTATCTTTTACAACTATATTTCAGTTGTGTTCCCTGGTGGAGATTTACTTCATGTTTCCAGGTTAAAAACCACAAAACCCAGTAGAGGCGGATAAGATTCACCCACTAACGTACAAAAAAACCTTAGCTGTTTGCTAAGATTTTATTGCTGCAATAGGAGCCAGTTATGACTTCAAATTAGCAATTGATGAAATTTGAGAAATTACTTCCTCCTGTGAGAGGAATTGTGGCATAGGTGTTTTGTTGATTACTGTTTGAATGTAATATGAGTAACAACATAGTTCTTTTATGGAAGTATCAGTCCTTTTTTTAGCATGACATACCTGGTTTGATAAGCCTTTATATATTACTTATGAGAATGAAGCTTACTGCTATACATATGGAAAGAATTGAATGGCAAAATGACCTCATTCTTACATGGATCTGTAAACCTAATTACAAGAATTTCTCTATTTTCATCGTGTATGCATTCCTCTGTGGGGCTTACAGTTCTCCAACAATGTTATTTATATTAAAGTTTCCATAAGTTTGCTTTCATGCAGTCACTTTATTACAGAACAGTCTTTTAACATTCAAATACTTTGGATGATACTTACAGTATTATTCTGGAAATTCATCTAATAAAAACAATGTCTGTGGATATAACTTTATGACACTCTGACAATTATTTAATTGGAACAATTTCTTTCCCCAACATGATGTGCCATTTAAATAATTTTACTGAACTAAATGGTGAATAACTGGGGAATGGGAAGGGTGTGCTCTGTATCTCGATTTTCAAATTTCTGAATGAGGAATAATAATGTTGAAACCTGCATGATATATATTGCACAACATGTGAAACTGACAGAAACATTTTTCTGCCTTCTCTAATGGATTATGAAACAGTTGACTTTTTGCCAGAATATTTCCTCATTACTTGTTCAGCTCAAAAAAATCCTTCATCATCTACCCAGCACCTCTGCATGAATTGTCAATAGAGAAATCATCAGCTTAGCTGAATATGAGGCATGGAATTTAGAGTTCTGTAAAGTCTAGAAAACGCTAACTAGCTAAGTATTTAAAAAGTCCTACACTTTTCATCGAAATTAAAAGAAGAAGCACATTCTCCTTGAACAGGACTGGCATCCCCTGTGTTCCAGCCATGAGATGACAGTTTCAGTGCAAAGGCTTCATAAGTTTGACTGACAGTGCAGCAGAGAGAAGCCCTTGAAGTTGGCACAGCCAGCTATTGGAGGATTGGTGTTGCAGCACGACTTGGATAAATGGAGTTGAAGAGCAAAAACAAATAAAATCACTGTTTATCAGTTCATCATTGCCGGTCTGACCTGCTGCAAATAGCATGAAAACAAAACTGTGAAAACTTGCTTCCTGTAAGCAGCTCAGACATTGCAGCTGCTCTGGCTGCTAATAAGAAAAGTGCTTCTCTCCCTAAATACTCCCATTTTGAACGATTTGTTGTAATACTTGGGAAAATGGTGCACCTAAATATAAAGAGACAAAAATAATTTCCAGGTTACGAAGTAAAAATATAACTGCGAAAAAAAAATTAAGAGTTTTGGCTGTAAAGCAAGAAAGAAATGTTTTATGGTTCTGTATGTCAGGTAGGAGACAGGGTTGGCTAGTGCCTGAAACTATAAAAACACACAGAACTGATTCTTTAGTGTCATGTTCTTCTGGAAAGTTTGAAATCTAAAGCCAAAACAATCAAGGAAATCCTGGACCTTAGAATGATTATGGTTGGTGCTGTCAGAAGAGAAAGCAATGGTAGCTACATGGAAAATACCTTAAATTTGTTGTATGTGTGATATTAGAGTAAAAATAACTCAGCTGAAATATAGTGTATGTTAGTATAACCACTAAAAGCTACCAATAGGGACTAAACCCTACTGAATCACACAAACGCACGTATAAAATGGGTAACCAGTCATGAAAAGAGCCATTTGCCCCTTTTCATTTTTCACAAGGTTGTAGAATTCCCAGCAAATGGAGTCTATATGAAGAAGCTTCTGAAAATTCATAGAAAGCATTCGTAACGTTTTTTTTCTTTGTCCTTTCTGTTCTAGTCCATCTGGACAATTCCTTATGTTTCCATCTCCACAGATATAAAACAACAAATTGATAGACAATTTGGTTACTATTTCAAAGTGCTAAATTCTCTTTAACACTCGTAGAGTCTTTCTACATTGCATTGGCTAAGCAAATTAAACAAAAAAAGCTTCCTTACAATCACAAAATTAATTGGTGCATTGCAGTACAGCAAGATAGTTTGGACAATCACTTTTTTAAAAAAAATATAACGGTTTACCATATTGAAGTTCAGTGGAAGTACCTCTTGCACACTGTAGTTATGAAACTAACACTTTCTAAACTCAAGAGGAAGATAGAGTCACAATTGTTCACTAATTTCATGTCTCCTTCAGTATACGAGTTGGTTTAAACTTCTGTCTTTAGTGCATTCAAACAAAAACACACTAAAATATCAGTATTAGGGTTACATCATCCAGTCGATAGCCTGGAAAATGCAAAGATAGAGTTGCTATGGAGCCACAGTACTTTTTTTGGTTTTGGCTATGAAATAAAATTCTATATCTCAAACAGAAAAAAAGACATAATTGAGAATTTATTCCCTCCTTGCTCAGATTTTGTAACAACCTGTTGGGTAGTATTTTAGAAAAAAGCCCCAAGGTATTACCATTATATTCCTCACCATAGACTTTCATTTAGGACCACACATGATGACTATGTGATTATTTTCAGAGGGGAAGATGAGCAGTACATTGTATGTGCTATGACTCTTTTGCATGTAGAGTCAGGAGGCAGCAGGATCAGCTGCTCCAGAAGAGAAGGCAGGCCAGTAGTTGAGAGACAGCAGGGCACCCTCGAAGACAAAGGACATAGTCCCATGGTACTCAAGGAAAAAGAGCAGTTCCAGTGATTGGGTTCAGCTGACAGTTCAGATCACCAGGCTAGCTTAGAGCCACAGGGCAGGTCCAAGATTACGCTGGAAAGTCAAGTCCACAGGTCAGGAACAGCAAGACATACAGGTGACCACAGGCAAAGCTGTAATATAGCTCTCGCAAACACAAGGTTAAACACCTTGGTTTAAAAGCATCTCTTGGGCAAAGAGGAGCAGGATGCCAAAGAGGCATCTCACAGCTTTTTCTCTCCAAGCTGTTGTTACGACCTGCCCCAGGAAAAGGGGAGAGGGGGGTAACTCAGGTTTTTATCAATAATTCCTTTGGGGTGGATTAAAGCAAAACGACACTAAATAATCGGTGTATGAAAACATATATTGATAAGATTTATTTTAACAATTTTGAACCAGTAGGTAAGTTAACATTTTTGGGTGCTGTCATACCACAGTGTGACACAGAGATAACCTTTTGGGGGGGGGAGAAAATGCATAGGGAAGAGAAAGGCAGGATAAGAGCAAGGGAGAGTAAGAGAAAGAAAACCTGAGAGAGGACAGATGTCTATAGTCACCGCCCACGGGGTCCAGCGATGTTTCCATGTCTGTCAGTTGAAGTGGTGAAGTGATCTGCTGGGGGTGAAGGAGGGAAGCCCCCATACTCCAAGAAATTATGGGTTATTATATCCATGGTCAGTGTCACGGGCCATGCCTCGAGCCTCCAACCTCTCCCTGGGCCCTGCGCAAGAGAGCTGCTGTGTCTGGCCTGGCTCCCGCCTTTCAAGTTTAGCAGAGGGAGGGAGGGTCCTGATTGCTCGTCAGATGTATCAATAGTCAAAAGCCTGCAAGCTCAGCTCTTATCTTTTCAGGACTTCACACCTTCAGCACTGGAGGGAGGGAGGGGCCCGACTGCTCATCAGAGGTATCATGCAAGTCAAAAGCCTGCAAAAGTCTCCTAGAATGCGTAAATCATTAAACATTTCAGTCTCTGACAGCTGTTTTCCCAGTACACCGACTCTTGGTCCCATAGCTGCACCAGATCAGATCTGGCCTTTAGCACAGGCAGCCAAACCCCAGAGGGGAAGCAGGAGAAAACGCAGGACACTGACACATAATTTCCAATGTTAATTTTTGCAATTGCATGCTATACCTGGTGTGAACAGTTACTACTGGCTTTCATAAATTGAATAAATTATAATGTGCAGAATTAATTTTATCTCCAGCATGCAGATGAAGTTGGTTGCTGAAAAAGAACCCTAAACTCAACAGTAATTTGACCTCAATGAATAAGGCCAAGATTTCATCCACAGAATTCAAATGAGTTTCCTAAGATCACAAAAGGGTTGTAAAGTCCCTCTTTTTTTTATGGAAGGAGTTCTCATGACAGTTAATAGGCTTGCATTACCTTTATTTTTTGTTTGTTTTAAGAACTCAGTCTTGTAGCAAAAACCCTTCTCCCATCACTTGTCCCGCCAACTTTGGTCAAAACTCTTTCTCCATCTATCTTATAAACCTCCTTTAGGTACTGGAAGGCACTATAAGTCTCCCCAGAGCCTCTCTTCTCTACACCAAACAACTCCAATTCTCTCAATATTCCCTAACAGGCAAAGTGTTCCAGCCCTTTGAACATTTTTGCAGCCCTCCTCTGGATCTGCACTGACAGGTCCATGTCTTTCTTGTTCCAAGGACCTCAGAGCTGGATGCAGCACTCCAAGTCGGGTCTCATGAAAGCAAAGTAGAGAGGGACAACTATCTCCCTTGACCTACCGGACACGTTTCTTTTGATGCAGCCCAGGATACAAATGGCTTTCTGGGCTGCAAGTGCACATTGTTGCCTCACGTCCAATTTTTCATCCCTTCTCCAAAGGGCTGGTCTCAATCTCTTCATCTCCCAGACTATATTAATGTTGAAGATTATCCTGTCACAGCTGCAAGGCCTCATACTTGGGCTTGTTGAACTTCACGATGTTCTCGTGGGTCCTTCTTTCAAGTGTATCAGGTGTCACGTGCAAACCTGCTGCGGTTGTACTCAATCCTACTGTCTATGTAACTGATGAAGATATTAAATAGATTTGGTCCCTCTACCAACCCTTGAGGGACTCCACTCAGGAAGTACTTTCATTCTGAATGCTGAACACTTGGAGTAAAGTGTCAACAAGATGTTTCATACAATTCTCACATTTTCTAGGGGGTCTCAGCTTCATATGCTGTTACCATAACTGATGCAACAGCATGTGTTGTCAAGGTTTGTGAACTGAGTCTTGATAATTATTGAGTTAACCAGAGACAGTGATTTAATTTAACTCACAGCAGGCTAGAAATTGACCCTGCTGTAAAGGACATTTTTTAGGTTTTTTTGGTTTTTTTTTAATCTATAAATAGCATATAATTTTGTGTTGTCTGGGACATAAAACACTCTCATGTTATCTTCAAGTCTGTTGGTTTTTTTATGTTTTTCCTATAAAAAAATAAGGCAAAATGTTATTTAGAAACGGAGTACCTTAAGATCCTGAAAATAAAAGCATAGAGATAAACAAATCTCAGGAATCACTGAGAAACAACTGAAACAACTGAATTTGCTAGCACACAGCTCAAACAGGGTAAGAAACCTTGATAAGAAGAGAATAAAATAATATTAAACTACCTGGCCATATAGTGTAACATTACGGATTAAAATTGAATGTTGAAAATGAAATTTGCTGTACTATGCACTTGCTAACTTTTTGGGTCATGTGACAGTAATTCAGCAGCTCTCCATGGTGCTCACCTCCAGCCTCCTCACCAAAATAAAATGGAAAGAATCAGATCCTATTATCATTAATGGAGTGGAGAAGGCTATAAAAGGATAAAAGAAGGCTTACTGTCTACACTGCAAATTAGAATCACTTCACAACCAGGTCAGGACACAGCAGCACTTTAATCAAATTCTATACAGTTCATGTTTGCAGTATTGATAAACCCTAATTGTAAAGAAATACTATTTGTTCCCTGGTGTTGAATGTTTCTGTTGTAATGACTATAGTGATTTGAGCCAGCTGAGCATATAATTCACTTTCTTGGTTAAGACTAAAAAGTTAAAAGTGAAAGTAATAGAAGAGAGGTGGAAAAGAGGAGAAAAAAGTATAGGTGAGATGTAAAAAAGTATAGGTGCGATGCAAACAAAAATGTTGAAAAGTCCTTTAAAACTTTTTATCTAGCAGATGTTATTTTAGCATCAGATTGTTATCCAAAAGCATTTTTAAAACTGCAATACCAATTAAAAGTGGCACATTGCTGATCACATTACTACCTCTTGAAAAGTGTTAATATTCATTAATATTAATATAATTAACAGACACTTGTTTTTAGTTAGGTAATCAGTGCACCCTTACTTGGATCACTGCAAAAATGTGTATCTTGTCTATTGACTCTTGAACACTAACATGTACTCTGGTTGTTTTGACTGGGGAGTTTATCTTAATAGTCACTTAGTCATCAGTATAATGGTCCAGCAGAAATGCTGGAAAGCTTATTCAGTAACATCATTCAGTGCCTTTTTAAAGCTGGTTACATGATAAAAAAGAAAAAAATATAGTGTTGTTGGCCATAAAAGAGTAAAATCTTACTTGAATCTTCATAAAGATTCTTTCCTATGCACACAAGTATAATCTTTTAATTTATGTTTGAATTTCAAGAGGAATTTCTCAGTTTCATGTACTTTCTCAAGAACTCTCTCAGATATTTGCTGCTTCAGAGATTGTTACTAGAATAATACAAAGTAGTAAAATTGAACAATTTGATAAGGTTACAGTGGAAGTTTCTACATGTTCAGAGGTCTGGTAGCCTCCTGAAAGTATATACATATATATATATATATATATATACACATATATATACACATATATATAAATATATATATGTATAATTCCATACATAATTGCAGTCAAGTTAATGTGAAAGATATAGGATGAACTACTCAGAACTGGCAGACTGTAGTCTAATCTTTCATTGATTTATTAAGGGCTTTAAAAAATTAATTTTTCACATCATGCCAGCGCCTTATCTAGAGCAAGAATGTACTATTTGGCCCATTACCTCCAAATTGCCTGCCTAAAATGAAATGTTATATATTTTTGGTCAATCAATGTTAAGTGCAATCATCAAGTACCTTACAGTCTGATTGGATCTTTGTGTTGTCAGTAACTATTTGCAGTGCATCAGGCCAAGTTTCTCAACCAAACAGAGCTGAAATAAAGTAAAAACCTAATGCTTTAAAACTGACATAACTACTCTCCTACCTCTAAATTAAAAATATTTCTTGGATGTTTGAAATCTTTTATTACTTTAAGACAATTTGAATATTTCTAGATTTTGTAATTCAGCATATGACATTTAGAACACAGGAAAAGTTAGAATACAGTAAACATATATTTAGCTCTTCATAGATCAGATACTACAATTTTCTATCAGTGATAGTGTGCAAGATCAGCAGCGACAATAAACAACAGCCAAAACTTTATGATTGCATGAAAAGATCTCTGTGTTTCCTGGGCCTGTGAAATACCTGCATGTGGTGGTTTTGAGCTGGCTCCCTACCAAGTCTCCAAACCCCACTGCAAGAGCTCCCCCCACCAAAATGAAGAGAAAAGAGGAAAAAAAAACCAAGAGAATGGAAATAAGAGAGAGCTAAAGCAATATATAAAAATATATTTATACTTATATTACATTTATATACAATTACAAAAACTATATACACATAAGAGAAAAAACCCAACATTCGAAAACAGAGAAGGGAAAGAGAACAAAAACAAAACAAAACAAAAAATTGCTATACTCACTCAATAAAGAACTAGCGAAAGAAAACCTTACTACTTTCCTTGAGATAGAACAATTGCCCAAAGGCCACGGCCACGCTAATGGACCCCGGATCGGCAGAAACAACAGGCCCCGTAGGCCTGACCAGGCCTCAGTTCCCCCCCAGGAGCGAGACCAGCTGCAGGAGTCTGCTGTGTCCAAACCTCGCCGGAAGGGAAGAGAGAGAGAGTCTTCTCTCTCCGTCTATTTATATGTTTGATTACATAAAGGCCTAGACTCAAAACCATTACACTGAAGTACTACAGAAAATGAGATCACTGATGTTTTTTTTCTCATATTGACCTTGGTTAGAAATAAAACTTAATGTGAACAGTTAAAACTTTACAATTTGTTTTTTAATCCAGAAAACTTCCCTATTAAAGATGAATTGCATATCTCAGTGAGGAAGCCAATTATTTATGAAAATGTCCTTCTTCATCCAAAAAGTCACTGTTCAACATTTTTAATTTTTTTCCATATTCAAACGTGCTGCATTTATACTAGTTCAGATGAAAAAGTCAGAAAAAATATGTTTTGATTTGTGCTTTTCTTTGTCTGTTTTCCTTTTAAATTCTTTTTTCTTTCTTATTCCCATCTGTGAGAAAGAAGGCTGAGGAAGAAATCTAGAAAACAAGAGCGAACTCAAAACTGAAAAAAACTCTTCTTTGTGCTCCCTTATAAGGAAAAAACACATCCAAAAGCAAACAGAAAGGGCACAAGGACGCAACCTTAATCACTGAACTGAGAATTACCTGACACTATTGATTATTTCTTCTGAGGTTCCATTTCAGCAAATTATTTTAAAACAATAGAAAAAGAAAAAATGAAAATAACTCTTCACTCTATGATGCAGGATCACAAAAGAATTACTTTCTTCTAAAAATGAACAGTTTTTATCACAATAAATGTAGCATTCATGCCTCCTTCTTTGGTTCAGTGTAACTTTTCTATTAAGATCTTTTTACAGTTCCTTCCTGCCTGCCTTCTTGCTACAGTTCAGGTTATAATCTGTATACTTTCTGGTAATACTTTGTCTGAATTTAGAGAGACATTATATAGGTCTTTGAAATGTAATGGATTTACACCTGTGTGACTGAATAAAAAGTAAACATTATGATTTCCTTTGCTTAAAAATTTTTACACATAAAAAACATATCAGATTATGGTAATAAAATTGACTTTGTATGTTATTCCACTTCCTCTTCTATTGTCTCTGGAAAGCAAGATACTCATTCATGAAATCTTGTAGGAAAAAACAGTGAAGGATAAAACAATGCTGTCAAATAGTCAAGGAAAGAAGTATGTTGTTGAGTAGTTCAGGGAGGTCCACGCTTGACTTAGCAGCAGTGGCTTACATTCCCCAGGGGTTTTCTGTATGCATATACAGGAAAAAATTTGCTTCTTTCTACCTCGTTCTTACTGTATGATTACAATCTTAACTCTTTGCCCTGTGAAGGCATCAGAGCAAAAAGAGCTACAAGAGCATCTACTCCTCAGCTCTTCAGAGAAAATCTGACAAAAGAAGATAGATTTCATGTGGTAGTCAACAGTTGGAACACTTTATTACAATCTGGATTCAAGTGTGAGATGAATCCTTTTATAGTTTTTTTTACTCTTTAACCTGAACAAACTTGGAAAAACATGAATGAGTAATACTGAGTGACAACTATTCACAAAGGAGATTGAGAACAAGCTGACATTTCTTGGGGTCATCACCCTCAAATTCTCTTGTGATCTGTAAAACAACATTTACGTTGTGAACGTACACATTACGACCCCCAACACGATTTTACTTTTTAATGATGAATTGTCCTGAACTAAAAGCAAGGCAAGTTTTAGAGTCACAGAAGAGTTATGCAAGTGTATGAATTCCGGAGGCTCAAAACCAAGAACAATTTTGAATCCAACATTATTACATTGAAAATTCTTTACTTATTTTTAGCTGATATTATGACTGAATGTGTGGGGCAACCAGGATGATTGCTGGATGCTGGTGTTAGGACTGCTGTATTATGTGTGGCATGCCATTGCCTGTCTAACAGGAAGATCTTTAGGTGAAGACAGGCCTGGCAAAAAAGCTAGATCCCTGCTCTGTTTTTATTTTTTAATGTATGTGTCTTATGTATGTCTTGTCTGCTGCTTCCATAGGGAAATTTGCATGGTGGTTAAATCTCTACTTTATGCTAGCATTTAGTATTGCTAAGATCTGTTACAGGGACCCTCACATTTCCCTGCTAATTGGGAATAGTCTGTATATGATTCATGCGGCTGTATTTTACATTGCTGTTTAAATAGCACACTGTGTGGGCAGAAGTGAGAGAAAAGTTACATAAAAGAAGGCAAGAACTGAATTCTATCTGAAATTTGTTTTAGCTGCCCTAAGTGGCCAGCTGGGCAGTGACTGACTCACAGAGTTCTTTGTTCAAACAATTGCAATTGTGTTGAAATTGGGAATTGGCCATCCTCTTCTCTCAGAAACATCACAAATTTGCTCTGTCTTCACTTTGAGATATTTTAAAGGATTTCAGAATAACTGTTTTTTCTTTCCTACCTTGTTTCTCTGCCCTGTCTCCTCTATACTTATTTCATTCTCCTGACTTCCAGATCAAGCAATCTGCAACAGCATGAATCCCATTTGAAAGAAGTGAACATATTTCAGATGTAGCTGCAGCACAGAACAAAATATATGGATACTCACTTGTCACTGGATCATCCAGAAAAATTAGAACTCTGACAAAGCAATTAAAAATCTACTCTAAGTGCTGTTGAGTCCACACACTACTAATAGCTCAATGAAGCACTTTCTGTTGTATCTATTGCAGCCATTTCTAACATTTTCATTATTACATGAGTTCTTCAGATAGGTGGAAGTGAAAGGATAGGTGGAAACCAAGGCTCTTCCCTGTTATCATACTGTCTACTCATCGTCTGATGTAACACAGCTCTAGCAATATACAGGTTCCCTTACACATAACCTTGGTATAGTCTTAAGGTTAAATATTCCCCCACTGTTTTATGGTTTAGGTGGTTTGTGAATCGTAAAACTTAAGCTAAGAACACAAACTTGGCTTTACCCTAAAAATGTACTCTGGATAAAAATGAAGACTTTCGTAAGCTGCTTTCCAAAAAGCATCAGAAGCAAAATCTCCAATAGGATGTCAAAGATATTGGGCAAACAAGATGGGAGATATTTTGATTCCTTTTTTTTTAATTTTCTTTTAAATGGTGAAGAAGATTTTGAAAATTGAAAACAAAGTTATGCTTGGATATAACAGCTTGAATGTCTGTGTAACTTTAACATGCTTGAAAAGCTAATTTTTCGGATTCAGCAATAAGTTAAAAATGTCCTTAAATGAATCTGCAACATGCATCACTTGAATCTTTTATTAAGTTGCCTCTGGGCATTGAGAGCACTATGATGTCAAGCTTTTCCTACAGAAACAGGTACAGAAATGCTTTTGGATTGCTGTTTTTGTTTTGTTCTTTTCTTAACATTGTGGTGCTGCTGTAGCCAGCATGTGTGAACTTCTGGTGGACTTAGTTTGCTTCAATTACCCAAAAAGCCTGAAAGTTGGAGTTCAGTGTTTGCAAACCGCTTTTCTCACTGAAGTTGTATTCTGATGACAACCATTTCTGTATACACAGGGAAAAACATTGCTACTAACATTGGAGAGGGGTAGAAAGGTGCCAACTTGAATTTCAGGCATTTTTCTGTACTTCCCTAACCACATATGTGCAAAAGGCTGATGATCAACAGCCATCAGTTAGCCTCAGCCACCACAGAATGCAATGTGGGTTTTTTCTCTCTGTATATCTTTTTTTTTTCTCCAGACTTTTCTGGGCTCCACTCTTGTAACAGAACTCAGCATAGCACATACTCATGAACCCTATCTTGCTGTGTCTGAGCTTCCATGATTTCTGTTACTACGTGTTGAAAAGAGATGTCCATTACTACTATGGAGCTTCAGAGGCTTTCTCCCCTTTCCTCCACACTAAAAAATGAATGCGCTTAAAACCCTGAAGTTCAGTTTTTCGTAGTTTTGTGGGAGTTTATTGAAACACTAAAGTTGCACTTTTGTTTTCCTGTTAGACATACAGTTGCCTTCCACAAGAAGACTGAGGCCAAGGCTGTGAAAAATCTTTGGACTGATGAATGAAACTAGGAGAAGCCTGCTGTCAGTTTTCTAGGCTGAGATAATATGCTTCTAGAATAAAAGTAATGGTATCAGAGCAATGTATCTTTGTCAGATAAATAAATAATAAGTCTCTTAGTGTTCTCTATACTTCACCTAATGAATGACTGTCTATCATCATGAGGTGCAGAGGAAAACATATGTAGTTAAATAGCTGGTGTCTGGACAGTGTTGATTTCCTGAATATTCTCTTGTGATCTTTCTTATCAAAGCAAATGGATTTTGGAGTGAACGACAATAAGATAAAATGACAAAAAATACTGTCTTATGGTGATATAACCATGTGTTATCTCAGTGTCCTTAATGAAAATACCATAGACCTTCAAAGCAAATGTCTTTGACCAAGAAGCACACTGTAAGAAAACAAGGTTATAGATTTATTTGTTCAGAAATAGCACCATTTTGTAGATATTATGAATTCGTGGCTCACTATACACTGCATTATGTAGTATGTACCATGCAATCTTCCTAGTTTTCAAAATGAGAGAAGTTTGATTCTGTTTTAATTTAACTTCTATTCTACACTAAATACAGCACTGAGAGACAGAAACAAAACTTTTAATGTGTAAATCCTAGGGAATCCAGGAGTGTTTTTCATCTCAGAATCCAAAAAAGTATAGTCACTAAAGTCTGTAATATTATTATTTATGGTGTTAATAGTGTGCTAGTATCTTTAACAATTCCAAGCACATACTTAAATTCATTACATATACTGTAAGAAATAATTTGATATGTAAGATCAGGTCCATAAATATTTTACAACTCAGTACAGGGCTGAGATTGTTTCACTGGGAAAGAGTAAAGCCTTTGTGTAATCTAGAGAATATTTTGTCGTTCCTTAAAAAAAAAAATCCTTTCAAATGAAGGATCCTTTAGTTGAGTGTGATTAATTTTTCAAAAAAATTTTACAAAATCAGTTGGTTGAAATTGCTGGTTGCCTTTCTTCACCAAACTAAGGTATCTGATTACTGCAATTTCATTTTTTCCATTAGCATAAAAAAGTCTCTTCAGTTGATCCATTGTCACTTCTCTAGGAAGTATTAGAATTCCTGGCAATTCTCAGATCGTGTCATGATCAGGACTAATATTTTTTTAAACCTGCTGAACTTACACCTCCCTACCTAACAGTTGTAGACCAGCTAAATATTCTGAATCATTATTTCTTCCCCTACAAAGTACAGCTCAGTTGCAGTCATTTTAAACTGAATTCTTTATCTGTTTCTTGGAATATACGTGTCACAACCAATATCATGTGTTTTTATTGGTATACTGTGTGCATTCATTTGATGGGACTCAAATAATTTTGTGAAAGTTGTAACTGATACCAGTAGAAGTTAGCTTCTTTTAGATCTAGTAGCAGCTGTATAGTTTAACCTAAAGTGAGTCATAGGGCTAAGGTGCCTTTTGAAATTTGAAGTTTCAAAAGGTAGCTTTGATTCTTCTTGCCTGTACTTTTTGCAACACACTGAAAGGGTTTACCTGTCTATCCACACCAAGCGGAACAATCAAGATGATTTTATTTCAGATAATGTTACGATTTCTCTTTCCTTCTGTCTCTCCCTTTCCTTCATGACTTCATTAATCCATGTAGTTTATGAAAGTTTCCATAACAGAAAGGCATTTTATTTATTTGTTCCATGCAACACTTGTTGTGTTTTCTAATTCCTCTTCATCCTTTCAATTGCAGAAGGTAGGCCAGCTGTCTCAGTGTAACTCAGCACAAGGAACATGTAACCATCAGACAAGTGGGTTTATGCTATGTGTATCCAATTCTATTAGCCCCTCCATTTTGGTTGTGCTGATTCACTGGTGGTCAAATTTAAATATACATCTTTTTTCTTTGTAAGAAATGTTTCTGCGGAAACTGATTTTGCAATTCTAGATACTGGAGATAGCATTGTGTGGAATGCAGGTGAAAGTATGTTGAGTTACACAACACAACCGTAATTCAGCCTTGCAGGATAAGGAATGTAGACATCCATGTTGGGGGCCATGCCAATTTTCCCTACAATGAGGATTATTTCTGACAATAACAGTTTCTAAATATCCCTTGTAAAAGCTGACACAGAAGTAGTTCCTATGTTCTATAGGACTGCAGAGTTCAGTGGCTTATAAGTGGCTTCTACAATTAAGTCCAAATCCATCAAAGTCTGTCTGTACATGCTGGCATGTGACCTGATTAGTGTCTAATAAAACAGGTCAAAACTATGGTAACAGAAGAATGTAATAATATGGTAATACCATGGAAATGATGGGAAGATGAACTTGGGTTTACTGCAGGTATACTAGAAATGTAAATTTTCAACACTAAAGAGGTGATTTAAATCTCTCCTGATCATCACAGGCAGAGAATCCCATCTTTCACACATTTTTGCTTATAAAGAGGTCCTTACATGAAATGATCACCAGTAAGACAACAGAAGCTTTTCAACCTAAGTTCCAACATTCTGTTGGGAGACTCTAAGTTCCATTAGGTTTTCAGATGGACCATTTATTCTTACTAGTATTGAAAACAACACATTTGAATTTTAAGGAAATTTGATGTTTGAACCAGCTACCTCTTATTTTTTGCTTTTTGATAGCAGATCCTTCCTTTAATTTTTTCTTTGTCTGGTTGCTTTTGTATTATTTTCTACACTTCTGTTTGCAACCTGAAAATCCTACCTGAAGCCCTCTTAGGCTCTAGGAGTTTCTGTGGTTGTCCAGATCTAGTAAATTTTGTATAAAATCAGTTTGGTATTGGAATTAGATTTTAGCATTGTTCTTCCTGTCAGGTGATATAGGCTCTCTTTGGAGGGGAAGGGTAAGGAAAGAGAGTGTAGAAAAATTTCCTGTCAAACAGTCAGTATAGTCGAAATCTCTTGATAAATTCCCCTTTTTCCCCCCTTTTTTTGTTTCTTCCCCAAACAAGCTGAAAACAGTGGCAGTTCATTACGCTTAAGAACAAAGGCAATAATCTGTCTTTTATGTTTATCAACTTTTTTGAGATCTAGTCTCATAGGATCCTTCCCACCAAAGAATAAAACCTCTTATGAACTCTTCTCCTTCTACAAAGAGGCTTTTTTAAATCAGACAGCTAAGAATATGGCTCTGGTCTGAGATCTAATATATGTGCCTAGTTTTCTTGTAAACTTAAACAAACCATTACTTTGAATTGTTTGAAAGATCCTATACATGCCTTTATTTTATGATTTCTATCAAATCACATTATCAAAGTTTTTACTTTCACTATGTTGCCTGATGCTCATGTACTTGTTAATAATTTATATTGACTAGATGCTGATAATTTTATCAACAGATTTCAGAGAGCACAAAGAAAACCTGCTAAGGTCTTACTGGCCTTCAGCCTAAAGAAGATGGATTGGTCTCCAAACTCCCATGTCCAATACTCTTCTTGTTCTTTATTTACAAAGTTAATATTTAGCTTCTCAGAAGTCATGAGCTCATGCACAGTCTACCTTAGTATCTATTTCCCCTCTTACTTCCACATAAATTTTGAGCACTATTCAGACTAGAGTGATACTTTACAACCTTTCGTCTTTTTCAAAATATCTTATTTAAGCTTTACTTGTCCTGCAAAGGATTCAAATTTTCTTCTAAGTTTGTTGTCTCACTTAGCAGAGTTTTTCATCTGTGCATTATAGCTATGCTTGGTAGCTTATATCTCATTTACAAGTACTGCTTCCATCAATAACTAAGGGTACTTTACCCCTCAGACCAAAATTAATGTAAGTAAATATGCTTTTTGCATTTTTATATCTTCAATGATAACAATTAGAAAAAAATTATCAAACTGGTATGATTGTAATTATTCTAACACCATAACTCTTAAACCAGTGGACTTCCACTGTGCCTGTGTTTTATGTTCATGACTGTAGGGCACAGGCTGTTCTCTCCTTGAAGTGACAAAGGTGAATTCCTTTAAACTGTGCTCATTTCAAGTTTCCTATCCATAGGCTTCTGAATGCTTTCAAAGAGAATGACTTCTGAAGGTAATAGAGGTTCCACAGGCTGAACAATAGCTCAAATCTGTTTTGACATGAGTGAAGGGATTATGATCTCAGCGAGCTTTTCCTTCTCATTCACCAGCTTGACCCTTCTGAGCTGCAAGCTTCTATTTGACCTTTGATGACAAGGCTCACTGGTCTGAGACAGGCATCGCCTGCTCTGGATTAACATCTGCACAATGACACACATAAATATAATGTGTAGGAAGGCATAAAATCCATGTTTGTTTTCAGCACCCTGGTTTTTTCATTTTTCAGGTATTAGTTCCTGCTATTAGTCCTGAAAGGAAAGAAGGTACATTCATCCGTCCTGAAACAGTCCATACATTGCATTATCTAATTTACCAAAATGTTTCTAAAAGGTTGGCCTTATATTTATATTGACAGAAAAGGTCACAGGCTCCAGCTGGAGTATGTAAGGGATTTTAATACTTGGTAGACAGTCCTGAAAAGAAGATAGCAGGCATGAGCATGTCTTCTCTGGAAATGACTACAATAACTAAAATTTCTTGGTGCTATCTTATGATGGGTCAGCTATGTCTGTGGCTTATTAATGTCCCATTCTTACTAAGTTTCTGCTAGCATGCATCTAGACTATTATCTCTACACAAAGGCATATTTCATCTTAATATAGTCAAGCCTTCTGAGCAGTTGCAAAACCTTGGTTGAGTAGCAGACATGGTTACTGGAAGCCAGTTTCTTCTTTTATGTGGCTCTTCACAATATCAGTCATCCTAGTTAGCTCAGGAAATGGTGCACAAAATAAGGACAAATAAGTAAGCAAGACTCCAACTCAATAACCAGCAATGTTGCCTAAGAGTCTTATGGGCACCTAGTGAGATGCAGCTTCAACAGGAGTCTTCCAGATTCTCTGGTTCTGCCATGAGGAATGACCACACAATCCACTTTAAAGATGCACTGAGTATTGGTTTTGTGGAGAGACAAAAGAAAGGCTAGTCAGAGATTGCTCACCTCTGCTCCTGTATTGAAGCTCCTCATTTTTGCTGTAAGGGCACCTCTGTGGCATTCACAGTTAGTGATTAGTTGTGTAATTTCTTATGTTACGTCCTCTGTGTCATGTCTCTGAGAAACGTTGTCTCTGTCAGCACTGTTTCTTATCATCTGCGCCATGTGCAGCACCACACACCATCATGGGAGAGCAGTAACGAGCAGCTAGTCCTTCTAAATAGAAGCCTGGCGGCCAAAAATGAACTCTTGAGTAAGATATGTTTCCTTCACTGAGCCTTTCTGGGCATCCATTACTCTCATGGTGTCTAAGCTAACATGCAGTTATTAGACCTGCCTGGAAATTTTCAGATAGAAAGTATGGCTGCTCTTCTAGTTTTCATTTCAAAAACGAATAAAATGCAAAACCCAGGCTCCTCCGGTGAAGTGGAAAATCTACTGCTCGTCAGCTCTGATTGCTAGACTACCTCTCCAAATATCCCTAGAGGAGGTGTGAGTGGGTGATGTATGTCTTACGCTTTTTCTCATTTTTTTGCTCAAAGGGAATAGAAAGTCTTTCCCCTCAGGAATTTTTGATCACCAGACTTGTATAGAACTGTCAGTCTTTGAAAGAAAGCTGTATTTTCTCCTTGCTGAACTCAATTGCTAATAGTGCATAAACAAAGTATTTTTAGGAAATAAGCAGTCTCACTCTGTATTATCTATACTGTAGAAAGAATGATCACAGAATCATAGAATGGTTTGGGCTTAAAACAATCTTAAAGATCATCTAGTTCCAGCCAGGAGAGGAGCAGAAAAACTCCTCCCCCCTTCCTGAAATTTTGGAAGGGCTATTAGCCTGGAGTGCAGATCTGCCAGTTAGTTCTTTTGTATAGTCAATTACCCCTTCGCCCTCCTCGTTCAACATCCTTCTCTTATGGCAGGACAGAGGAAAGGAAAATTTTTGCTTGGATTTTTAGAACAAGTAAACCTATGACAAACAGACATAGTTCCTGCTTTGACACAGTTAGTGATGGGTTGATAGGGTGTCAGATCCATAGAAAAGGCTCTAGTTGTCCTGTTGGACAGTAAGAAAAACATCAGTCAGCAATGTGCTCTGGCAGCTAAAAAGGCCAACAGCATGCTGCATCGAATTCCCAGTAGTATTACTGGGAAGTAATGTCACTGGGAAGTGATCACGTCTCCTTTACTTAACTCTTACATGACCATGTCCGAAGCACTGCACCTAGTTTTGAGCCTCCATAATAAGAAAAACATTGATAAACTTGTATATGACCATTGGAAGACCCTCAAGATGGTTAGAGGCTGGAGCAGGTGACCTGTAAGGAAAAACTGAGACAACTGGACTTGTACAGCTTGGAGAAGAGATGGTTTTGAGGGGACCTTCCAGTTGCCTTCCAGCTCCTACAAGAAAGATGTTGAGAAGACAAAGTCAAAATCTTTACTGAGACACATGGCTGGAGGATGAGAGACAATGGTCTTCAATTATGACAGGGCAGGTTCCAAGTAGATATAAGGAAAAAATATGCTCAGTATAATTAAGAACTGGAGCCAGTGGCCACAAAATATTTTGTAATCTACAGCTCTGGAGGTTTCCAAGACCCAACTGGGCAAAAACCTAAGCAACTTGATTTGAGCTGTATGTTGAACCTGTTTTGAGCATGAGGTTGGATTTCACAGGATCTCTTTTGTGGGGTGTTTTCACAGTCTGTCCTTGGCAAGTGGTCTGGATAACAGCCTCTGCTGTAGGTAACAACATGAGACTATTTAACGTGTGCGTTGGGCCGAATATGCTGAACAAGAGAACATTTGCCCACAACTCACTGTGCTAAATAGAAAGACAATTATTATTCCCCAAATGATCATGTAAAAGGGGAAGACAGACACCATCTGGAAAAAGAATAACCAAGAAATTATAGAGGGACATTTTGAAATGAAGCAGCAGTCAGTATGAGAAGTATAAAAGAAACACGAGAAGTTGTAACACGTTAGTAGAGACCTTGGAGTAGACACAGTGGTAGTCAAAACCTGTTTTGACACTGCTAGAAGTCATCCTACTGACATCCCGTGTCTTCTGTGGCCAGACAGAACAGCCTGGTCAGGTTCCATAAGCTGACTGTTCTCTGACTAGGGATAACAGGACAGACTACCTCAAGCAGAAACCCATATCATGCCAGACGCTCGTGAGATTGTGGGTGCTGCTTCCAGCTGCAAGGAGCACCACAGGGTCCCAAAAGGTGAACTCCTGCAGGATGTGGGTACAAGTAGGGGAGACTGTATCACCAGACAGGGCACGAGGTACTTGTAATACACAAGTGCTGTTAGAGGGAGGGGCATGTTTGTAACACTGTGTGTATGTTTGTGATTGGTACTCCTTGGGATTAGTTATAGATACACATTTAGAATTTTGTATGGATTTATTAATTTTGTTAATGTGTTCTGATTTATCTGCTGTATTAACAATATTCAACCTGCATGTATAGTTCATTGATTGCTGGTTAATTACATGTCATTAGCAAACTGATAAACCATTTCAGACCTGCTCTTGGTTTAAAATATGCAAAATGAATAGTCTATCTTTGTGACACCTTCCAATATGAATGATTCTGTGATTTTGTCCTGTGATAGTATTTTAATTGTCAAAGTGTGCTCGGGAATTCTTTTAGTAGTTAGCCCAGGCCAAATTCCTGCTCCTAACCATTTCTGCATTTGCTTTAACCCACCAGTACAGAGGCAGAGTTACTTGCTATATGCATGAAGCATTATGCCCTAATACTAATATCCACATTTCAGGGGTACCAGATTTTCCAAAGCTAGGTCCTGCATATATTTAAGAGAGCAATACTCAGTGCATTTTTTTTTTTTTTTGTGAGCACAAATCAGCTGCAGGAATCAAATATGGGGAACAGTCTGAATTCTTAAATATTCCTGTATACTTAACCCAGTTTGCTTAGACAGTGGAACTGGCCAGTCTTCTATCCATTTTAGAAAAACTGAAGAGGCAAAAGGAAACAAAGGCAGAATTGCAGCCTTACAGCATTCTGCCCTGCCCTAAAAATTTTAGAAACAAGCACACCATAATTCCTTAAGGAACCTTTCTACAGTGTTTCTCCCTCATGTTTTGAAGCCACAGTCCAGCCCTTAGTATAAAGTCAAATTGAGATTATACTCTTAGCCCCTTATGAGCATGTTCACATCTTTTGGTTGTATGAACAGACATATCAGATATATTCTTGAGCTAAAGATGCCCAATCTTGCACAAGAACAGCTGTGCTCATTTGTCTTTATATGGGAAGAAAAGTGTTGTGTTAAAAATCTTTTCTCCAAAGCTCAAACTCCAGATCACACTGCTGTCCGTATATCATTACACTTCTTATCTTTATATAGACTGCAAGAGGCTATATTTTAGATCTGTCAACAGAACTAAGAATCATAGCCAACACAGGAAAAGGTTTAAATTCCTGGTGTTACTGCATGTTGCTGGAGCCAAAAGATTAATAGAGAAATGAGAAGATTAGTAACAGACTCTTTGGAAAATAGAGATGAAATTTTGAGTCAGGATAAAGGCAAAAAAGTAAAATGAAAGAAGCATTTAGGAAAGAAATTGCCCTGTTTGTTATAAGCGGAACACATCTTTACACAGACAGGGTCTCCACAAGCTCTTACAGCTAGTTTTTCTAGTTTTCTCTCATATGAATTCTTTCTCTTTCTTCTCTTTGGCCTTCTGTTTTCTTGGAGCAAGCAAATGCTCACAGTTACAGCTAATCTCTATAGAAGAGATGTAAAGTCTCTAAATGAACGTGCCAACGAGAAAGAGAAGATTGGCTGAAGCAGAAATATGAGTACTATTTTAGTATCACCGATACACTTTATCAGCTGGAACAACAGCAAAGAAGATAATCTGACTAGATCTAGTACTTAAGAAAGTATGTGCACTGGAAGAAAAAATCATTCTTGCACCAGGGACTATGCAAACATATAGTAAATATGGAGAGCCAAACCACAGGCCTGTAGAACATTAAATCCTGTATCTTTAACCAAATGAGACAGGCTCTGGACAGTATCACTGGAAAGTAAAAAACGAAGTGGACTTATAAACCAAAGTAAAGTGGAAAGTAATAAGGAGAAAACTGTAGACAATTTTCTAATGCATGCTTTAGGACTCTGAGCAATGGTTTGCGTGGTCAGTGCAATCAGACTATAATAAAAGAGATGCAAGATAAGCAAAAGAATCTCTTGCTGTATCATAGTTCACAAGTATAAAAGTCCAAATAGTTTTTACCTTGCCATTTTGCATCTAAAAAAAAGGATGGAACTCCAGAGAAAAGTGTGTGAAAAATTCAAGAACTGCTTTCTTTTGAAAATTGTTTTGAGAGAACCAATTATTACTATTTTTACTATTTATTATTTTTACTGCAAAAAATGGTTTACTTTTCAGAGTCCAACCCTGAAATTTCCTCTTTTTCTTCCTTCTGTACTAAAATATCTTTGTGATTCTGAATATAGGTGCTTTTAGTTCTGGCAGATATTTCTCTAATAAGTTTCACTGGGTATGGCTTGTGTGTCTTTTGTGGGACATAGTTATCTGGTTAGATTTCTAAAATTTATCTTCTAAAATGAAAGGTTGCTTACCTATACGGATAGATCAGTGAAATTCTTTCCCTCTTTTTCCTATCAACTTGACCATCAATACTGAATGACTGTTCCTGAAATTAAAACCTTCAGAAAAACACTTCTTGTGGTGAATGGACCATAAAATCTCATTGTTTTGCCAGAAATAAAAAACATCTGAATATTTCTTCTAATGGAATTTTAAAAAATGCATCAGAAGAAATTTCGTCAATAAAACACAGTTTCCATTTTAAGAATATCATTTTGCAAAAATGACTGCTGAGAGAGAAAAATTTAGACTACTTCCTTATAGATTCAATTTACTAACATAGAATGCTATTAGCAGCTATTTCATTGCATCAGAAAAATCCATAGAGACCTTGTAGAATGTGTGGATATCACCAATCTGATTCCTCTCCAAGAGCACAATAAATCAACAGAAGTGTTTTGTTGAACTCCTCCCACAATTGTCAAGTGGAGTCTCCAGACAGTAAATTAGAAGTTAATGTATTGAGTTGTTTTCAGTTTTACATTCTTGAAGGAGTGTTTTTTAACTAGGAATGACCAATTTCAATTTTATCATTTAAATAGAGCAGGTGAGACAGCAGTATCATTTGTGGCTATGCTAAGATGTTAGTCAGCCCTATTAGTTAGTCTTTTATTTTTACAGGGTTCTGTTTATACATAAAATATCTAATCATGACAAAAGAATTCTGTATCTGGCTCTGCAAGACTGATTGACTTATGTACCACTAAAAACAGAGGAAAGGTCCTAGCTGTTTTATATGTGTAGGAACATCACTCATTTCAATCAACACATTGTCACATTTAAAGACAAGTTTCTTATCCTTTCAGTTTTATTGATAAAATTACTGGCATCAGGGAAAAAATCATTTTATAGAGATTGCTATATAAAATAAGTGACTACTCTAAAATTCATCTTTAGATCACATTTCTTTATGTTTTCTGAGTGGATAATTCAGTATTCCTGTTATACATTATGTCATAGTTTTTGGCATTGACAGCTCCAAAATAGAGATTTAAAGAGAAGTTGGACAAGACTCTTAGGCAACTTATATACTTCTCTTTTCATTCCTCACTTCCTTTTTACTACCATAAGAATAGAGAAATCACACTGGGTAATGGCAGGCTCTTATAACAAATTCATACAACAAGCATAAACATCACAGTATGTGCCATATTCTTTTCTAATATTATGCATAAACTACTTTACTTTTAACTACGGGCAATGGTATACTGACAGTGCAATGCCAAATTAATCCTTTTTGTTTTCCTTTGATACAAATGAAAGAATAATAAAAAAAAGAACTGTATTACTAGATAAGGGATATATTATTTAATGACATTTGCTCTATATGGTCTGCTGTCCATAAAGATTTTATATATAGCTATATTTTTCTATTTGTCTGCCTCTAATAACAGTAAACAAAGTCTGTGTGGATGATTCAAATAATAAAAACCGAATAATGTGGATCAAAAGCCTGAACACCACTACAAAAATGATCTGTAAGCACCTATGTGGCTCTCCACAGTTGCAGAATTTCAGTCAGAATTCCAATTACAGAGAGCCCTTTAGGGATCTGAAAGCAAAGGAATTAATTTTTCTTTATATCTGCTTCTTTCATTCCTTGGCAAGCACTCCCATTGACAAAAGACAGCTCCTTAAGGCAAATTAAGCAACAGCAGCTGACAATGTATGATTCACACAACCTGGCGTCTTTCAGTGGTTCTGAGAGGCTTCTTCTCCAGGAAAAGTACAATGGTTTTGGGTAGACTGTGTGTTGGCATTTGGTCCTTTTCACTCCTTAAGCCCATCATTGTTGGCATATAATATTATCATATTAATAAGAATAGTAATCATCCCCTTTTTATCTCTACAATAGTCTACTGTCAAATATTACTGATGGTCTTTTAAGAACAGAATGCATCAAACATACTGAAAGCATATGAAGAGCAATAAAATTGTTGAAGAAATAAAAATATATGTCTAAAAATATGTATAAAAAGAAAGACTACATGTTTGACACAAAGAATTGATTAGTTATTGTCAGTTATTAAGAAAATAAATGGCTTTTATTGCTGGGATTTACAAAAGAGAGATTGTTGTAAACAACAGTTCTTCTATGGCATATCAGACATAAATACTGATATTTTATAAAGAAATAAGGAAAGAGTTTTTCATAGAATTTTAGTGCCAGTGCTATTATAGCATACAAGAAGTTTTCTTCATCATAAACTGTAGAATGTAAGAGATTTTATGTAATGTATTGTTATAAAGAGGCAATTATGTTTCCACATCTGTAGCTGACTTGAAAAGCCAGAAACTGTTGGAGTAGCTTCAGGAATATTTTCCTGAAGATTTTAGAGTGCTTCCTTAAAACTTTTTTTAAAATTGAATTCTAGCATGAATCCCATCAAAAACACAGTATTTAAAAATAAAAGTAAGAGTATAAATGTAGAAGAGCTCACCTTGCCTCTAAGTTCCTTATCTGAAGTTCAATGGATTTTGCATGAGGTATCTGTGACTTTGAAAACCTTTCCTTGTTAAATCCACTTTGCTTATGGGAGAATAGGAGGGAATCTTTCTATAAAGAGATTGAAATGGTGTAATGTTAAACAATAAATATATGTTGCTAAATTATAATAATAGGGTTGAAGTAGTGGTGCTCTAACAATACAAGGAAGGCAAATTTATGGCAAATTATCACCCCATTGACTATAACATTTCTTCTCAGGGGTGGAATTTGTCTGTTTATTCACAAGTCATCATGAAAACCTACATGAACGATCCAAATACCAGTCACTTAAAAGATAGCTGTCAAACACACAAATAATGTATTAGTGCTGGGAGCTGCAGGAGCTGCAGGAGCTGAGGCAGAAGCCCCGTAAATTATTTGCTTAGCTCTATTTCTGGGGAGCCGTGAATCAGCTTGACTACCACAGGGTGGCATTGTCAAAGAGGAGTTCCTTAGCATCTAGTTTATAACTTAAGTCAAACTGTTAAGTCAAAATTCTTCCTTTCCCTGAGGGAAGAAGGATGGTAAATATAGTACACAACTGCTATAAATCAGAATAATCCTTGTGTTTCTTCAGTGGTACTGACCCAGAAGATAGAAAGTCAGGCCATAACTATGCCCAGTGTCAGCACCTCGCCAGAGATCCCTTCTAAAGTGGGAGTAGCGGGTAGAAACCCAAAGTTATTCATGTGTACTTGAACAACTAAAATGTAATAGGGCTTTCTTAATTACTTGACTGGTTGTCAAATCAAATTCAAGACTGCTCCTTACCATCTAGCCCTTTTTGCTACTTTGTCATTGCCAAAATGAGTAACAGCTTCCTGTTACCTCACTTGCAGTAAGATAAGCTTTATTTTAAAAATCACTAAATAAATGTTTCCACCCCATAGCTGTCTGAGTTTTCAAGCGGTTTGTGAAACTATTTGCAAACAACAGCTTCATTTTCTTGTATTCAAAAGCTAATTTTATACCTTCTTATTTTATACACAAATCTTTGGTGCTGGTCTACTCTTCTGCATTCAAACCAGGTGGATTCCAAAGGGATAAACATAAAAGAAGTGTTTCTTAAAACTAAAAAAGAAAAAGCATTTTTTTGTTCTGTTTAGCAAAATTATGGTTTGATATGAATATTAAAAAAAAGAGTCTTTTTGAGAAAACATGTACTACTATTTGCTGACATTTTGTCAGATACATAGTAACTATTATCTTGAGGAAACCAGAAGAAATCTACAAACATTTCAAGAGAGAGCACTGTAAATATAAAAACCAACAATACACTAAAAAAAACACTAATTGTCATGATAGCAAGCATACTGTACAGAAACAAGAGGATGGCTGTCAATATCCTTAAAACAGAAAGGTCACTTTACAATTACAATAAGTTCACTTAACTTCCTTTTGTCTGAAGCGGTCAGCAGAAGATAAATGCCTACATCCATCCTAATCACAACATGAGTTTTATCATGTGATGACATGCTTCCCAAAAACAATCTTTTAAGCCTTATCTAGGTAGAAACACTGAAAAAAAATTACCTGTTTTAATTTCTAGATGGCTTTAACAATGACTCTTACACAGAAACAGTAATTTAGGACCAGAATGTATGTTATTTTGTTTAATTTATTCTTATTTCCAGTGTAAAGAAAAGTGAGTTATGTCTCTGATTGAGGTTATGAAAACATACACATTTAGATAGCTTGCTTTGAAGCTACACCTTGAGTCAATTTGGATTCAGCATACCTCTAAAAAACAAGCTCTCAGTTACTTTAATTAGAGTAAATATCACAAAATACAAGAAAATACAAGGCCTAATTCTATCCCCATCTCACTGAGTGGCAGAGCTTCAATCAAGTGTAGTAGGAACATTAGTTCCAACTAAAAGTTCTATTTTTAAACGCAAAGGGACAGATCTCTTTCATGTCATGGAAGCAAACAATATTTGAAACAAGAAAGGGATGTATCATGTTCTTTTGTAAATGATGCTCTCAGACTTCGAATCTCTGCAACACTGCAGCCCAAGATAGATCATTAAGAATTACATCTATGAAGTTCCCATGCACCTGGAGTAGTAACAAGTTAATTGATTTTCTTTTCTTCATGGCCTACCAGGAATCCAGAACGAGTGCCATACTTTTTAATATGCTGTGCTGTCCTCAAAATGATGAGAACCTAGATGGCCTTTGTGAAGCCCCAGGCTGATATGCCTAAATGTCTTCTATTGGTGGAACTAGCAGGTACCTTTGCCTTGTGATATGCTGAAAGTTTTCCAAAAACTCTTGGAAGTCTTCAAAATGCAGGGCCCTTGTGCTGTACGCTGCATTCGCAATATAGCTATGTAGTTAGTCTACTCCACCTCCTGCAATAGGTTAGGAGATAAGATTTATTTTCTACTTCCCGTCAGCAGATGCTGTCCAGTAACTTCCTGGAAAGTAGGGTATCATTATGCCTAATGTTTACTTTGGAAGACTACAGAGCATAGCAAGTGTCATTTAACGACAAGAAACCACAAGACTTTTAATTTCCACTACAATTCAAAGCATGTTTCACCCATTTGACAAGGTATTTAAATAATAGACTTTATACTAGCTCACAAAGTAAGCTTATTTGCTCTTTTGGGATTCAAAAAACAATAATTGCTTCATTCAAGACTGCATTTTAAACCCTGGTGGAAGATTGCTTGTTTAATGTGAACGGGTATAGAAATATTCAAATCTACCATGAGAGTTATAGCTTTCTATTCAGAAAGCTTTCTACTGCGAAAGTCCTATGCAGTATTCAAATTGCTGTTTCACATCTACTTATTGCATGGTCATGAAAAGTACCAAAAAGATACTGAAATATGAAATATTGAAATATTAGTATGAAAAAGAAGTTACACATCCTCCATTTGGCTTATTTTGCTTTTCTATCTATTCACTGTGGGATTTAAGGATGCATTTTGCATTTACTTTCAATTCTTTGTCAAAAGAAGAGAGGGAAAGATGTGGAAGCCATAAACAGGACTATACAAAAGCTGTTGAAATATACATCTCTGTGAAAGACTAGAATATGTGAGGAAAATGTGGGCTTTGTTGTTTGTTTGAAAACACCCTATTGTTGATTTAAATAGAAGTTGGTTTTGCTCTTAAATAATAATAATAATGAAAGAGTTCTGTACTTTGTTTCAGTAAGGAGTAAAATGTAATAATGGTGTCAAGTATGTCAGATCTTATCACAGTTATATATAAGCAATGGACAGTGGCATCTGAATAACAGAGAAATCAAATGATGGTTTGTTTGCTTTCCCCCTTCTCTTGTTTATCAGGGCTATGCACAAAGTAGGTGCTCAAACCCTTCTACTCTTAGAGTACTCTGGAGCATATCTTGTTGAAGGCTTTCCTCACAAGCTATACTTTCACGCTTTTTCGTCCATAATCAGAATTTAATTGGTCCAGACCAGTTAGTGCATGTGGCAAGGCAGTATATGGGCAGAAAACAACACCTCAATTTAAACAAAATGCTTTAGGAGACCTGCAGACACCAATTTACTGAATTTGTACCGTTTCCTAAATACATTCCTTCTTTATTACAAATCTGTCGTCTGACCGAGAAATGATAGAACTTCTGATCCTTGTTGTCAGAGGTACATGGCCTCCAAAAAAACCCAGTCTCCTGGCTTTAAAGCCAGTTCTTTTTCAATTCTAATGGACTCTTTTTGACTTGTGGAGGAGCTCTTCATTGTCTTGTCTCCATTGAAGGGAAGGAGATACTTGTACATGTGGTAAAACTCCTGATGTGGACAAGTCTAGAGCTGGTGGAAGAGGCTACAAGGCAGGTGGAGAGGACACAATTAATCCATTTTGACCATAACTGAATCTTTCAAGGCACAACCTGGCAAAAATACATCAAAATCAGTGTCCAAGATGAAGACAGTCTCCTCCAAAACAGCTTTTAGAACATAACCAGAAATTAAATGGGCCCATTTAAGGTCCTCAGAAAATCTCTTGCCAGAAGGAAACCAACTGCTGTTGAAGGAAATATAATTCCTTCCAGTTTTTTTTCTGTACTCTTGCCGACTGCTGGAGACTGATAATTATGGATCTGTGCACAAAATGCAGGAAAGCTAAAACAGACATGGAAATGTGTCTAACTTCTCAGCAGGGCAAGTCATGGCCTTTTTCCAACCATGCTTTACCACAAGCTGTATCTAATTTGCTGTTCATGGTCACCCTTGGAGAAGGTTTTGAATGTTAGGTTTCATTCCTTTCCTCTGAGTATGTATAGTTCAGATTAGTTATTATAGCTCAGATTGCTATTTCTTCCTTCAATGCAGAGTGTGGACAATCAGGTTCTTTTTTCAGATAAAATCTTCACCCTTATTTCTTGGTTATGTGAAGAGAGGCAAGCTTTCACTTTTTAAATTTGTCATGATTTATTATAAAATTAGCTCTTCTGTTTAATAATGGAGAAATAATATAGTTGTTTCATACAAAAAATACAGAATCTTAGGTCTCTTATGTTCTTTGCTCAAAGGGACAAGTTAGTAACTCTCCAATGCTAATTTAGATAGGACTCTAAATAAAATCAAGAACTATAAATACTGTATCTCATAATCTGTCTTTCTGTAGCTAGCCACACCTGAATTAAGATGGTGGCTGTTCTTTAGAAGACAGAAGATGAGTAATACGTTATTATGTAAAGCATGTTGTACTTAGAGCTGTTACTTAAAAATCTGGCATAATGCTAATACGGATGCTGTTATACATTGTCTAGCACTTCTTATATCAGAGGCAGGATGCACTATGATCTCCATCAACCCTAAAATCTCTTACTTGGAAAAGAAGAGTAGTTTCTTGATTTGTTTTAGCTGAGAGATTTGTCTAATGTAATGGATAATTACTGAAGAAAGAGTGTATTTGTCTGCATGAGAAAGAACTTAACAGAAAAAGAAACAGAAACAAAAATCACAAATCAGGTTCATAAATATGCATGAAGAAAATAAAAAAAAGAATGGAAAAGAATAAAGGAAAGAATGTCATCATCATGGCTAGGCTTCGCGAACGAAGATTTGGGAAGGGCTCTATCCACATTTGCTACAAGCGCGCTGGTGGCTAAAGAGGCCAATGTAAGATAGATAAGATCCGTTGCAAAAAGCACAACAGAAAGTCTCTCTGGATGGTATTGGCAGGATACGATTCTTTCTGTGTTGTCTTTTCGATGGTGATCCTGTGTGCGTTCTCAAAGGAAGCAGCAGCGTTATAGATGGTGTGTCTCCAGACCTCCTGATTGGAGGCCAGGGTAGACCAGCAATAAAGATCAATGTGGCCAAGGCTGAGATGTTGTTTCAGGGAGTCCTTTTATCTCCTCTTCGTGGCTCCTCTCTTGCTGCAGCCAGTGGTAAGTTCACCATAGAGTGCGATCTTGGGGAGGCGGTAGTCCTCCATCCTGGAAACGTGCCCTGCTCATCGCAGCTGTGTTCTCAGCACACATGGCCTCAATACTTGTAAATGCTGCCTGTTCTAGAACAGATGTGTTAGTTACATAATCTGACCAGTGGATGTTTAAGATTGTATGGAGACAGCGTTGATGGAAACATTCGAGGAGTCACAGGTGGTGGTGGTAAATGACCCATGATTTGGACCCATATAAGAGACTAGACAACACAATGGCTTTGTAAACACTGATCTTTGTGCTTTTCTTCAAGTGTTTATTACGCCAGACTCTTTTATGCAGTCTTCCAAAAGCACTATATGCCTTTGCTAACCTTTTGTCTGTCTCTTCGTCAATCTTACCATCTGAGGAGATGAGGCTACCTAGGTAATTAAATTGCTGGACTGATTTGAGCTCTGATTCGCCAATGATGATATGGGGATGATGGAAGACTTCCTGAGGTGCAGGCTGATGGAAAACTTCTGTCTTCTTCAAGATGACTTCCAGCCCAAAAAGCTCAGCAGCCTCAGCAAAGCAGGATGTTAAACGTTGCAGAGCTACTTCTGTGTGAGCGACGAGGGCGCTGTTGTCAGCGTAAAGCAGCTCACGGACAAGATGGTTTAAGGTCTTAGTGTGGGCCTTCAGTCCTATTTTCTAGTGCGCTGACGATGGCACCAAACATTCCTGATATTCCTAAAAATAAATTAAATATTCTGGAAAATACAGAGTAGTGAAAACTGTGCTGGTAGCATGATCAAATATTTAACGTATAACAACGTACATAACAATGTCATCATCATGGCTAGGCTTTGCGAACAAAGATTTGGGAAGGGCTCTACCCACGTTTGTTGCAAAACATAACATAACAATGTACCACTGTACTCTATCTCACATATGAAGCTGCCTAACTAGTTAACTGAAATAGTAAAAAAAAAAAAAAAAAAAAAAAGAAAAGGAATTTTTCTTTCTAATTTCAAGCACATTGATCTACTATGAATGGATTAAAACTGTGAAGAAAACAAGTTGGTTAAAAAACAATTATTGTGCACTTCTTTTGTTTTAGGCAGAATAACCTTTACAACATCCTATGATTCATTAGTGAATATGTCAAGAACCTGTAAATAACACTCAAAGCTTTTTTTTTTCTCTTAATTAAACTAACAGTGAAACTCTTATCTCTTGAGGCATATGCTGCTGCCCTGAATATTTTAAGCAATATTTCATTCCTTCCAGTTGTTCTCACTTTAAATATGAAGGTGAATTAAACAAGTAATAATATTCTGTTCAAACTCAAAATTACCAGATTTAACATCTTTAATATAACTAATTTGCTTGATCTACACACAAGGATCTGGCCTTTCTGACTTTTACAGAACATAGGTTGTTTTGTATTAGTGGATATATGTAGTCCCATTTACAGCTGTTTAGTAGCGCCAGTCATGCAGTAAAATGAGTTTTTTGCCCTTTTTGAAATAATGAAGCTGCAGTTAAATTTTGATCTAAACTTCAGCATCTGCTTTCCCCTAAAGAGAGACTTATATGACTTTTAATAATTTAGAAGTTCTTAGTCTTCTATTTTTCTTACACCCAAATAGACAGAGGTCACTATTTCACCACCTGTTGAAAGGAGCTGAAATTTCTTCAACCATTTTATGAACCAAAATTCATTTTGTAAACCTCTTCTGTCAGAAACATATCCATCATGGCTTAGAAAGCAGCAAGTTTCTGTTGCCCTTAGGCTCTATTCCTTGTTTTGGTTGTATAATGTAGTCAGGAGATGTCAAAGGTAAGACATAAGTGGAAAAATAAGCATTTCACCTTCTCATTGTTTTGCTTCAAACACATGACAAATACAGTATTTTCCACCAGAAGGTGCCTTTGGCACCAACAGGACTATTCTTCCTGCAGCTTCCATCAGACACTATTTACATACATCGCAAAATACTCTCCCATTTAGGATGAGGTATCACTCTACATTTCTGTTTGCATGACTAAATTCTCTATTGGATAAATTATTTTGTTAACTTGGAGTCACATATTTTAGATGTTAACCAACTTATCCAGCTTTATAGAAAAATATCGTATAGTCATTTTTGCATGACTTTCATAGGTGGTTTTTATTTAAAAATATCAGAGATGTAATTTTATTAACTGCTCTTCACGTGACTAATCATGGTAAGTCATACAAAAGCTAATATTGGTTTGCAGGATTCCTCCTTGCATTCCTCCATTTACTTCTACCTTCAATTCTTGATTCCACCATGTTGTCCCTAATTTATGGTCCAAGAATTTATAAATTTCAATATTCAAATATTTAGTCTATACATAAGTGAGAAGGGAAGCCGACTAAATTTATCTCCCATCCCTCTGCAAGCACGATATTACCTGGATATTCTTTTAACTGAGTTGAAAGTTCCAACCAGAGCTCTTCGACTGCAATCAAAAACTCATTTGAGGAAATGGGAAGATATCAAACGGGTATCAGGACCTTGGATCAAGTCCTTGGTAGGTGGTAATCTTTTCTTTTTGTCAGTAACACACTCAGTTGTGACTATCCACAAACGCCAAACTTGAACCAGTGGGTACTCTGCTAAAGGGAACAGATCATGCCTCAAACCCCTAACTGCTCCATCTGTATATAGATCACTTTGCTGCTGGGAGAAAGCCAGGAGCTACTTTAGGTCTCATTCTATGATTCTATGAAGAAAATTAGCTCTACCACAGCCCAAACTAGGACAGTAGGGTATGCACAACTACAGGCAAAAGGCAATGAAGATAACACAGCCTTACTCACCTAAATGTGGAAGCTGCAGCCGAAGTGTCCCATGTCCCAACTAAACTTTAAAAACACAAGTGAAATACCAAGAAATCCCTCCAAATAACTCCCACCAAATCTGCAAAAAAAGTTCCTGTTCACCAGTAAGCTCCTCTAGCTTGTTCTAGGTTATTTCTAAAAAAAAGATACAATTTGTAATTTTCTTTACATACTAAAAGAACAGACTGAAAAATAAATTTTATAAGAAAAGAGTGACTTTTCCTTGTTTCCATATCTATGTAGTAAAAGTGTAAGAAAGCTAAATAAATTCAGCTTAAACCCCACTTTATTTATTGTCTGTGTTTGCCACCAGGAGAAGACCTGCACAAGCTTTTATGGGCAGCATTACCAAAAACTGTAACACACATTTGTTTTATAGTTTATACTAGTACAATATAATTTTATTTATACTCTGATTTTCAGTGACTTAAGTGAACCCTATTATTTGTATTTTCTTCTTCATGGGAACATTCAATACATCTATTTTGCACTAAACATGTTATTTAACTTTTGATTGCCTGTAATTCATTAACCTTGTGCATCTTATCTCTCAAATCATACTCATTGGAACTATGTCTCCCTTTTATCTATTTTTAATACTGTCATCAGTGAGTAATAGCTGTGAAAACAAACATAAATGAATGTATGCATCTTTCAATCTATATATAGAATGAGAGATATATACATTGCTGTCTCACACACCAGAAATGTGATGCATTCCCTGTGGTCAATAGCCTTCTTGTGACAGCTGTTAAACAGTGGTAAGCTTTTGAAGCAACAGAAAAGCTCTGGATACTTCTGAAACCATGGTTATTCTGCAGTAAGTAACCATTCATCCTTTGTTGATGATACTGACCCCCTCCTTGGTAAAGATGAAACTTGTTTTTTGAGGAAATGTTTAGGCTTCTCTTTAGCACTGAGCCATTGTCTCATGCTGTTCCTCTTGCTGTTTGGCTGATCTTGAGCCTGAAATAATTGGTAGAGGGGTCATAGACTTGCAGATGAAAATAAAATATCTATTTTTTGGTCCTAGATAATCATTATTAGATGGCAAAGGAGTTACTAGCTGATGTATTACATGCTGTACCTAAAGAGATATTATCATTACTGTATCATTTTAATATAGCAGCCTGTACAGCAGAGGAGGGGAAGAAAGAGCTATAAAACATTTAAAGAACTTTCATTTGATTAAAGCAGGTGTATGTCTGACAATGACCATACTTTGTCTCTAGACACCTACATCTATCAAGGACAAGACAAGTTATAGGACAAGGATGCAGAAAAAAATGAAGCAAGTGAAGCAAACCTAATTAGTAAAGTAATAGGATGTTAAATCTATGCTATATCCTTGCATCTATCTAAAGGTGATAACCAGTTGTATCATGTAGTTAGGCCTATACAACCTTTTTAAATCTGTAGTGCAAATTTCATGATGCTAATTAAGTATTAAATGCATCACATTAGATAACAAATGCTGCAGGGTTTCTTGGGGAAAAAAAAAGAAGGTAACACAGGTAAGATTTTTAGATAAAAATCTTGCTTTTGTTCTTGTTTTCTTAAATTCCAGAAGCCAAAAGAACTGTTTCCTGTGTTTTAGCCATGAGAAGTTTGATACTTAATAAGATACAGCTGCAGGCCAGTATTATGATTAAAATAATGATTAAAATACACATCTTTAAAAGGCAGTGGTGATTTTTTTTCCTAGCTGTATTATTCTAGTAACCAAAAATGATTGTCAGTTGAGTATTTATGAGTACTGCTAGAGAGTATAGCTCGAAAGGCATAAGATGATATTAAATTCAAATGGAGTGGCTGTGGTTCTCTGTAATTGCCTATTTTATGAAAATTGGAAATCCAGAACAAATTGTTCACTTCTGAAAATGAAAAATAAGAAGAGTGGGTGCACTTTACAGTGTTGGACATGGTATACTGAAATCCTATTGCATCTAACAACAGGCAGACATAGAGCATAAGACAAACAAAGCAAGACTCAAGCAGGAGAACTTAGACATTAAATCCCAAATAACACACATACTTCAAGAACAACTTCTGTGCAATAATGGATCCAAAAATATAATAAAATTAGTTTTTACAAGGTTTTTGTTTGTTTCTTTGGGGTTTTTTTTTGTGTTTTTTCTTGTTTTCTTTTTTTCCCCCCCAATTTAAGAAAGCAGGAACATAAGAAAGGGAAATTATCTAAAAAGTAGTCTTGTAAAAAATATATATTTTGTTATGGTTCACTAGAAAATGTAGACCAAGTCAATATTCTTGACATGAAGTCATGTTCTTGCTTTCAATTTATTTTCATATCTGAAATGGTGAGAGACTTGTCATTGCCACGATGACTTGAACTGGATGCCCAAAGAAGTGATGCAGTTTCCAGAAGGTCTTAAGACCTAACTGGATAAATCTCTGAGCAACTTGACCTGACCTTATAGCTGACCCTGTTTTGACTAAGAGGTGAGACTGGATGACCTCCTGAGATTCCTTCCGAGCTTGAACTACTCTGTCATTGTACAAATCTTGGTACGTGTCTGTGATCTCTACCATGACATGCTTTGCTATCTGTGACAACTGACAACTTTTATTTACTGCATAAAGCAGTTGGAAAAGGAATGTCTCTGTCCCTCTCATATCCAGCCTGCTTCTGCTTCATGCAGGATCACAGAAGGCAAGGTAGCAAACACTTTTTATAATCATTATGAAGGACAAGGCAGAAAGTATCACCTGTTAGAGCTAGGAGATAAATCTGGCAAACGAGTACAAGTACAGCAGTAGTGTCCTCCGGCTGAAAGTCACTAGAGTCCGACTCTTTTTCGTCTCCTCATATGAAGGTACATGCCTAAAAAACCCATACTCAGTGTAACCTCTTATTTGCACTTTGACTCCTCACACTTTAAAAGAACTTTACTTATATATCTGTTCCAACTCATGGTGCGACAACCTTCTGAATGCTATCCCAGCTGTCACTCAAAAGAAAAAAACAGGGCCATGTCTAATGTTTGGGTGTTGTATTTGATTAACAGTGTAAAATCAAAGATTCCCCTATGTCGTGAAATACAGACAAATGTATTTCAAACAGTGACAATGTTGCGAAGTAAGCAGTCTTCTTTTACTTAGTCATATAAAATTCCACTTTTGGTGACTGAGAGGCAGTGACCTCAGGAGGTTATGCACATACCTGCAGAAGAGCTGCCAGTCAGGTTTGCAGTTTGATGTCTTAAGTAAAAGCAAATAACATGACTTCTTTATAAATAAAGCTCATTGGTACCAACTAGATAACATAATAGTTTAATTAACCAAGAAACACAAATGAATTAAAAATTCTTCACTCCATAAAATCTCTTTATGTCTTCGTGACACTCTCTTCAAAGCTTAGAATATGTTTTCTAAAAAATGTTAGGTTAATAATATTTTATAATATTAATCCTATCCATAAATGTGACAGAAAAAAAAATCTGCTAAGATTTTCCAGCAGAAAATGTATTATGCCTGTTGCAATGGGGAAAATGATTTTTCATGCATCAAATTACAACATTTATCGTATAAAATTAAATTTAAAACATAAGTATAAACTACATTTCTTCCAAATGTCATTGGTTCATGTATTTTGTGTCTTATTTTCATATCTTGACTATGTAGATTACTATAATACATTGTTTTTCCTTGTGCTTGGTAGATTATGGAAGATACTGTCTTCAAAGAAGAAAGATAATATTATCTGAATGAACCATAATTGCCTACGGTACTCTAGGTAGATGCAATTTGATGTCAAAATCTCTATAAAAAATTGTCTCCACATTCCAAAATAAGTATTTCTTACTTTGTTCCACAAAATTATCCTCAGCCTTTGTACAAACTAGGTAGGCATTTATAATTTTATTATTTTGTGTTTAAAGCACACAGGGCTTCAAAACAATTTTTTTTACTAGGCAGGGGAAAAAAGATCACCAAAAAAAAGCGCCATCATTTTTCACTGTAGATCAGCATGAGATCTCACCTCTCTTTTCTTTCTCACCTCTGCTTCCACCTAAGAAAGAGTGTTTCATTCTTCAGGTGATACCAGCCTGTTTTTTCACAGTTCCTGAGATATCTTAGCCCTCTTATATTGCTAAGGACCTTCCATTTCCCACTCTACACCTGCCAGCTCTGTACCTCTTCACCTAAGGTGCTGTGAAAGTGTTTTCCCTGTATTCTTCTCATGCTGTTGTTTTGGTGCTGTTATTCTCATGGCCTTGCTTCCAGAAACTCAGTGGTGTTGCTACTTCAGTTTCTCATGGGAAGCAGTTGCCATCAGTGTAAGAAAGACCTTTCTTTTCCGTTGTTCTACCTGCTGCCCAAGATAGCACCTGCTTATATTAGTGGGGACAATAATATGCATCCAGAAAGGTTAGCAGCCAAGCAATGTGCAGTACCTGCCCTGATCTAGTCACAAATTGCAGTGCCATAAGCAGGAACAACCAGCTGGGAGGTTAAGCAGTTCCTGATGGAAACTGTTTAGTTTCTAAAGGAAAAATATTACAAAAGGAGTAGTCTACTTCATCAGAGAAGCCACACAGGGAGGATGTTTATCTGGAAATCCCTGTTGCTTCTTTTAATGACTATCCACCGGGAAGAGTTTTCACTTTCCTTTCTCTCTCTCTCTCTCTCTCTTTTTTTTTTTTTTTTTTTTTTTAATATTTTTTATTTTTTATTTTTTATTTTATTTTTTATTTTTATTTTTTATTTTTTTTAATTTTTAATTTTTATTTTTTTTATTCATTTTTTTAATTTTTTTTTTTTAATGCTCCAAAACACATTTCACAATTAAAATGGTTGCTTGTCATCAGCCGGAGACTGCACTATTAAATCTTTGTGCATTTGAACATGCGTCATCATCTTTTGTACAACACTATGTGTCTCTGGAGTAGATGCAAAAACTAACTTCTCTGACAACTTTGTTTGTATGTTATAATAATATCAAAACCAGCTTGTACTGCATCTGATTGTGATGTTGTTGATTCCCCTTATGGTACCTTGTACAATGCTGTGTTTTGGATTTTGAGCACCTGTGTGGGGCTTAGTTAGATCACAACACTGATAAAAGTTTTAGGTAGTCAGTGGTCACCATGTCATTATATTTTAAAGTAAGTTGTGATCTACAGATTTATAGCCTCAACTATCACAATGAGAAAACTGAAAAGGAACTGAGGCACAGCTATTTGAAGATACTAAATACATATATATGCACATATATATTTAAATATATAAGATAGAGGGATTCAACTCAGAAGTAATTAAGGAAAAATTGTTCTCCAGATCCACCAGGAGCTCCAGGAAAAATAAAGCATTCTTATGATATTAGTATTGTATTAGAAGGGTTGACAGTAAACTCACATAATCTATGAAGTTACTATGCATAATATAGTCACAGTATTTCAATCTTTGTTGAAAAATTATGCAGGAAAAATACCCTTTTTCCAATAAGTATCATCTCCAAAGAAAAATTACAACATGTTTTAATGTAAAATTAAAGGCTGTAAATAAGAAAGTACTATTTCTTAAAAAAACTTTCCGAGAAGACTAAATTGAAAAAGGAACAATAGTTAATAGACTCCTGTTAACCTTAAGAACACTTCCTCAACAGAGGAATAGTTTCTGTTTAACTCTAAGAAGAAATACTTCTGGAAAAAAAAGGGGTTTTGTTATATAGGATAGTAAAGCTAATTTTTAAAAAGCAATTGAGCTGGAAGAATACCATAGAAATCAGATTTTTCAACATGAATGCAAAACAATCCTAAGTCCTTTTAGAGCACAGTAGAAACTTCATCCATGTCATGGAGTCATAGAATAGTTTGGATTGGAAGGGAGCTTGAAGGTCACCTGGTTGCAACAGTTCTGCATCTGTCTACAAAGGATGTGGACTGTTCTGCTTGGACTAGACTACTTTAAATTACCCTTGATCTGCTGTCAAGTAGATAGAATAATAAAGACTAAAATTTTGTATTAACTTCTTGAAAATAGAATCTCTACAGGTTTAATGATGGATTAGATTTTATTCCTCTACATCCACAGGTTCAATGTAAATCTACTACCTTTATTGTAATTTGGACATAAGTTAAAATATTTATAACAGTTTCATAAGGATAGTATCTTCATGTAATGCAATATCTAAATATATCACCATTTTACAGTATACGTTTAGTCTTTCTTTTGTAAGTGAGGATCATTCGGAGCTTCAGGTATATCAGCAGCAAACTCAGACAGGAAACCTCCACTTCATTTCCCACATCAAACGGTTCAAGAACTGCAAAACAAAAAGAACAAAATCAACAAAACCTTCAGTTGTTGAAATATATTATGTGTATGAACATAAATTGTTGTCACTCAAATATATATGAACAATACTCTGAGTGATTGATTGAAGATATAAAAAAAAGGGATATGGGTATGTGAGTGTCTTATAAAGAGATACTTCTGGTTTTGTTAGGATGATGTTATTTTTATTTAGAAGTATGTTATGTATTTTATCATCCTTTCCATAATTCTCAACATTTTTGTCCATATTCCAAAACCTCCTGCTGCTTCTAAAGATAAAGGTAAACTCCTAGTTTTCTTTTTCTTTTATTTAAATAAAACAGAAAACAAAACCAGCCTCCCCTGGGAGGGAGGACAGAAAATTAATCCCTCCTTTCTAGTCAGCTCCCTTCTTCTGTAATTTGGCATTCTAATTCAAATTAATTGAACTCACCTGTTTTCTGTAAACAAGGAAATATTTTTATGTACATTTAAAATGTGAAATAAAATTCTGTATTCTCATAATTGTAAGTGCAACTTCAGAGAACTTACATTCCACTATTTTTATTGTGCTCCATTCTATTTGCTCCTATAAGGGATCATGAAACTTCTGTTGTGATTTCATTAGTGTTTGTTTATATATACATTTAGGTGAAAACTTACATGGGGTGTTGGAGGTTCTTCGAACCTTGAAACCTGGCCAGTTTTAGAAAGTGTTTTCTAACCTACAGGTTGAAGCCTGTAGACACATATACTGTCAAGGCTCTGTCAAATCATTCTAGATTCTTTTCCTTGCATAACATCAAATTCTTAATTTATTTTAAAAGCTGATCTTCAGTTTCTGACAGTTGCAGACAAGTTACTGATATAAGATGATTACTGATGTTTTATAATTTTTGTATATCAATAAGAAAAAACTCTGGTAATAACCAGATAACATCAATGTCAAAGAATTGAAAGTAGCCTAAGATGATAGATCATGGGATACAATCATTAACAGCTAAGTTATTGAATCATCTGTTGGATATTCTACCTCAGGCTAAATGGGCAAACTTGAGCAACTGACACATGAATCAAGCCAAGAGATTCTCGGGTTAAAAAGTCCATAAAGGAATTCATATTTCTTTTAAGGTACTTACATAAACAATGGAATATTCAGGTAAAATCAGGACAATTCTATTTCTTTAGAAAATTTAAAAAACAAGCTGTATGTAGGGCAATGTGAAATACCATCAGGTGAAAAACCTGTTGTCTGCTACAATTTGAGAAAAACCATCTAATATGAGCCTTGAATTTCTTTTCACAGGCAAATGTGCCTTTAATTAAAATTAACATGGAAATTGCTAATGGTACTGATAGGAACACTATTCTGACTGATTTGCATTTGTATACATGCTTACCTCTATCAGAAACTAAATTGTTCTGAGTAAGGGCTATTGATAGGAAAGCCAAAAAAAGCTCAAAACAAAACCCAAAAAGAACCCAAAACCCCACCCTAGGATGGATGAAATGGCAAGGAATTTGAAAAGAATACAATCACAATTATTGTACAGAAAGTAAAAAAGCTAAGAACTTATGCTACCAGACTTGATCAATGGTTTATTTTTTTATCTAAGTTTAATGTCATTTAACTTTAACAGTGAGCAGCTGCTAGCTTGATTAAAATCATGATTAAAGAAAAGATTGTATGCTTTTTTTCACTTTCAAAGTAAGAATAGCAACTCTTTTTATTTTTCATGACAAGCTGTCTTTCTCCTCCTGAAAGGGCAAAAAATTAAATAATCAATGAGTTTCATCTTTATTTAGAAGTGAGGTTGGACAGTACATACAAGCCAGCCATGTATTCCCACCTGTGATGCTGAAATTACAGAGAAGAAAAATGAAATCTAATAAAATTTTTTCTTTCTTTCTCCTCTTTTTTTTTAAGTTATCTCTTCATTTCTTGTGGGCCAGTTTTTATCCAGTTGCTTTATCTCTGAGGGGAATATCTTGCAGTATTAACTAAAACTTGGACACAAAAAGCCTTGTAATCTGTATTTATATCTGGGTATGTACCTTCCTGGGTTAATCCTGTTCAACTCAGGTGTAGCTCTAAACAAAGAAATTCTTATGCAGCTATAATATTCATGTCCTGCAGGAAAGCAGAGATTTTTTTATTAATATTACCAATAAAAGAAAAATTACTGCCTTCTGGAATTTGCGTTAAAATGGAACGGTTACACTTTTCATCAGTCTCTGTCATCTCTAGCTAGTGGTGTGTGTACTCCTGCTCTTTTTCATCACAAACTCAAATGAGTTCATCTATACTGTCTTTTATCAATATTCGGTTTGATTTTATACTGGAAGGGAAGTGGTAGCTTGATAAGATCACTTACAGTTGAGAGGAATTTCATTTGTTCCTCATCACCTCTCAGCTAGAAAATTGAGATTGATAGCTGATATTTGGGTTTGATTCATGACTGTTATAATGCAGAAATCTATATGGCATTTAGGAAAAAATTTCAGTTTGACTTCTGGGAGACATTCCAGAGTTGATTAGAATATATAGTGTAGATAGAGTCAGAAAAACTGGCACTTTGGTTGACTCTTGAACTAGGGTTCAGTGATGGAAAGAGGAATCAGCTCTGTGAACACAGCGATGGAAATTTAGGAAGAACAGCAACTACTAGTGAAGTTATTTCTAGTGTTGGATATGAAGCGTTAGCCAGGCATATGCTTGCTTTCGTATATACTGTCAAATTGCATTTTAATGAAGACTACTTTGCCAGTAAAAGAAAATATTCAGTGGTTATTTCCTAAGAGTCTTTTCATGTGAAAAGAATATACCTTTTCTAAGTTTCTTTTATTTCTTCTTTCATCAAAAATTTCACAGTAGAGCAGGATTTATCTGTCTTCTTATTACTTCTCACTGTAAGGCTTCACTAAATCATTCTAAGGGAGTCTAGAATCTACAAGTACCTTTATTTTACTCCAAATAAATTTTACTTGGAAGCAATAATCAGATTGGTGTTTTAATGTGTTCATCTTGTTACATGCTTTCTACTGTAGACAGAAACTGCTTTCTCTAGTTGCAAGACAGTCTTCCTTGAGAGCTAATAAATCATATTAAAAAGTGAATTGATCATAATAGACATAGTTTGTCAGTTGTTTGCCTTCTGCAAATTCTCTTCAACATGCTTTAATTACATATTTACGTTAACATTTATATGATTTAACATAAAACTGGTGTTTTGCATTCAGTTCAGGAAAGTATTTTTTTGCCGACTGACTCTATTCTTTGTTATTTATTGAAAACTGACCTGGACAAGGAGGTTTTGATAGGCCTGATATCATCGTGAATGAAAATTGCTGCCAGGCAAACCATAATTCCTCTCCAGGGTGAGTGAGATGCTGCATTATGAGTTCTCTGCTGACTGCTGTGAACAGGCTAGAACTAAATATATCCACTGGATAATGATAGGTAGCATTTGGGACCTTCAACAAATGAAAAACAAAGCATGGAGAGATGTGATAGAAAGGGAGGAAATCCTTTGTCTTTACAGGGACTTCATTTGGCCCATGAGGTCCCAAATGTAAGAATTCATTTATGCCTTACGGCAATATATGCATGAAGATTTACCAAACTGTAGGTTAAAATAATAGATGTCATAGTTAAAACTGAAGAGATTAATTTTTTCAATCCATAGTTCCATAAGTCCTTCTAACTTATTGGCATAAAAGCAAATTAATGTTGAAGAAAGTTAATAATGGTGTCAATTATAAAAAATTGAAATGTAATATTTGCAATTCAAACAAAAATAACTGGACTTGTATATAGTAAAAAGAAAAGTTTAATTGTGAATATTATTTACAAGCCATATTTGATGAACACACAATAGATCATTTGACCAATCCATCCTACATATATTAATTAGTACAAATGAATATGATAAGTATACAAGCAATATATGTAATTAGATTTCTAATTTCTATTAGAAATGCATAATATAATATATATGCATAATACAATGTATTAGTGTAAAATTTATTTGGTTCTACAGTTAAATCATATCTAGATTGTAGATCTTGATTCACTCTATGCCAGTATGCAAACTCACCCAAACACAAAACCAGCTTGAAAAATCATCTGTTTTCTCTACTCTGAAAGAAGAAATGGAGAAACAACTTCAGCGAAATAAAGTAGGGAACATTAGTTTTTTGCTAGCGCTTTTCTGAAAAGATAGTGTACATTATGTATAATGCAGACCACTTGTAACCCTCAGAGAACATTCTAGCTCTTGAGAGCCGAGTAGCTGAATTGGAGAGGTTCACTCACAGTAAATTTAAGAATACCCTTGAGCAGATTATTCTCAAAACAAACAATCCTCTGTACTCAGAAAGGCAGCAGAGCTTCACAGAGATCTTCAGGAACATCACACAGCAGAATCAAAGTCAAGACATCAGTCCTGTTTTCTGGGACCATGCCAAACTGAATGAAAGAGGAAATAATCCCTCTGGGAGACATCAGTATTCCTTTCCTGATTAAAAGATGGCCATTTAACCTCTTGCACTGAACAAGTCTTTTTGGAATCAGAAACCCAAGCTGTAAAGCAGTACTTCAGTGGTAGAAATGCTATTTCAACCAAATTGACAGCCTCTCATCCTAGAGAATACTGTATAGTGATTTGTCTCCTAATTACATAAGAACCTGATCTCATGTGGAGTCTGGATCCACCCTAGAAAGTTCTAAATAACTACAGACATGTTGGCAGACTGGAGTCCAATGATTAACCAATGAGAATATATGCTTAGTGTAAATATAATTACTTGAAAGAGTAATTATAGCCTCATGTAAAATTTTTACCATTTCTGTTTTACACAATATTTACTCCTTTCCATATCCAACAACACGGACACTGTCAAGCATCTAAGTTATTTTCCTTTGTTTTAGAAAACAAATAGACCAGGCAGTAATTGTTAAGATTATGATGGACTAGGACCTGAACTTTACAAAAATCTTATAAAAGTACACTTTTAGCAGATGCTTTTTCACTCCTTTCATTTTTTTGCATGAGGTTTATACGTTCCTGCTACTAAAAGTACTTTCTACTTTTAGAAGACTATGAAAAATACACATTTTGTCTACTGGTTTTCTTATATTTCTGTGTGAACAATGGAGTTTAGGCCACGTTCTTGTCAAGACCACTTATGTAGCATTTACCTAGCTAGATAGATTCTACAGACTCATGCATAGTTTATCATGTAAGTAAAATTCACCTTGAAGTAAATACCTGGTATTAAAACCTATAAATCGCTTTAATAAGATAAGGGCTTAATATTAAAAAAAGATTCAACATTTTTGTTTTAGCATGAAATCTGGTATACGTTGAAGTCTATCTAGGCTAGATAGACTGTTTTTCTGTAAAAGGTAGGTACTTCTGTTTATGTGCTACAACCAAACTAGAGCAAGCTCTGCAGCTGCTCTTTTTCTGTTTGTTTCTTTATGTCAGGTCATGGCTCATGTATCTCTTTAATTTGAATTTAAAACATCACTCCACAATGATGCAACAAGAATGATTTGATTTCTTTATTTTTTTACTGGAAGTATTTTGAAGTAGCTCCATTCTTGATCAAAGTTGATGTTCTTGATTGGAAGATCTACTACTCATTTCCTAAGTGAGGCTCCATACATCAAAGAAAAATGAAAATCCTATGTGTGTGATATATATATGTTTTATAGAGTTTATAAGTATTTGAACATTTTAATTCTTTTTGCCACATTCCAATGCCTCTTAATAGTGGTCTCAAAATGAATTCTGTCATTAAGAAAAGGGAATTTGCAGTTTCAACATAACTAGACAAAGTATGCATAGAATTATAGAATCATATGCATTTTTTAAAAAGTGTGTTTGTGCATACTGCATTCACGATTGAATTTGTAAATACCTTTTTATGTTCTGCTTTTATTCCTAATTCTTTATAATAGTATAATTCATCATATGCATACATAAACATAAGTTTCCCATAGAGATTTAATTACAGAAGTGCCAAATATTATAGCATGAATATTGTTTTACATTGGTTTGTAATTTGAAGTCATAGTGCCATTTAACATGTGGAGAAGTCATAAGTAGAGCATAACTTAAGCACTTGTAAAATGAATGGTAGTGAGGAGAAAGTGTTTTCCATTTTGATGTTGTCCATTACTTGCATCAATACATAAAAAAATGCTACTTTAATAAAAGTTCAAGTCTGAGTAGGATGATAATAAGCGATCCATGGGACCTTAAAAATTATTTGTTAAAATGAATAGCTCTCACACTTTCACTCTGTTCATTTCACATCCAGCCTCTCCATCTACTTCGTGGAAGTCACAATTTCAAGTATGCCACTTGAGAACTGAGCTTAATGAATAGCATTGTTTAGTTGCGTAAGATGAGAAGAAAAATGTGAACAATCACACTGACAAGTGCCCTTTTCAGAACATTTTTAAAAAGTTCATAGCACCAAAAAAAGGCCAAGCATGAAGATGGTTTGCATATTGGTTTGTTCATAATTTCCTCAGAAAGTGTAAGCACACAGTGATGAAATCTCAGTCACACACACACACACACACCCTCCCCTCCTCAGCTTTCAATAGTATTGAACTACTTTAATATAGGGATCAGTTATTTTGCATTATTATATTTTTAATTACTGTTTTATGAAGTTTTTCAAAAGTCTAGATGAAAATATCTTTACATTAGTAGCTCTTAAGGTTTCACTATGTTGAAGAACCAGACAGAATAACTATAATAATAATTTAAAAAATCTGCTACAAATCTAAATATCTGAATAGCAGTCATAATGCTTAGAAATAATTAATATTTGGTTCATAAAAATATGTTTTACTTCCTCTTTAGTCTTCAAGGCTACCCAAATCAAAGCCATATGATGATCTGGGATACAATAGATATTTGTCCGATCTGTTCTCAAAAATCCTCCAACAACTCACTGTTTACTTTCCCCGATCTTTCTGTAGTGTCTTAGCATGTGTGCATATACAGGGATATGCACATTTTGGACTAAACTGCTACCATATTCTTTAAAAAAAATTTCATATATTGACAGACATGCTTAATCTGTCACAGGTCATATTTGCTAACTCTCTGATCCTTCTCCTTTGTATTCTTTCCCACTCATTTTTCTTTGAGGAATGTAGTTTAAAAGAAGATAAAAGGCTAGGAAATTCTGTTCTGTCACTATCATACAAGGAAATGTTATCAGTGACAAGTTAGGAATATTCATAATTTCATAATAGATAATTATGATAATTATTACCTCCTTTATTTTGGTGGCTTCTGTTTTCCATTTCACTATATCTCAATCTATTTAATCATTGCTATGTTCTGTTATACTCTATTAGTGAATGTGATGGTGTTCTATATTTCTATTCTTTTTTTTTATATATGCTTCATGCCCTAACCAGAACAATTGCTTACAACGTTCATGATCTGGAGTTATTAAACTTCACTATCAGATGATAAAGACTATAGACACTGTACATAATTAAACATTCTGCAATACTTAAGGATAAATGTATAATTCTTTGTATGAGGGAAAACTAACAGTGCAGAGTACTATGACAAATTTGCCATAGTCCAAGCCTAAGAGTGGAAGTTTTGTTACAAATATCTCTACAAAAGGATGCAATAATCATAGCCTAGATGAATCAATCTAGGTCAGGGACTTAGTGATTACAATGTAGTTTGCAAAGTGCTCAAATATTTAACTAAAATGTAGCCTTAAGAATACTTGAATATAATCCTCAAGATTTCAATATGTTCCCTATAATATGGTTTCACAAATAGTAGGAAAAAATATTTTCATCCATTCAATTTAATTTAGAGTAGAATTAATCTTTCAAAACAGTTTTGGTTAATTTTATTTCTTTTTCTAAGCAACATTTTATTAGGCAATTACGATGTTATTGCTACCCATATAGAGTTGTAAAAAGGTGAAATGTTGATGAATTTTATATGTTTGGACCCTAAGTGCTTCCAGGAGTACCATATAATAATTTTTATTTCCCACCTATTAATAATAGATTAGTACAATTCTGCATTTACTTTAAGGTTTTGCTGAATAGCAAACTCCTTATAATGTAACGTCTACAATGGACAGAATCAGGACATTTTCCAACACTGTTCTTTCAAAGAACTTTCTGTCCAGCTGGTTGGCAGTGTAAACATCAGCCTGTTCCCTCTCACTCAAGAGCAGTGAACCCAACCATGTTTATTTTCCTCCACAAGAAGAGCCATTGTAATGGTCCAATCCTGATTGTAAAGTGGATGTTAAATAAGAATTCAAGGCTTTCCAAACAGAAGTCTTTGCTATAAACACCAGTCCTGTAGCAAAGAGAAATCGTTGGCTAGGCATATTCCTGGTTTTATATTGTATACTTAGGCATCTAGTGGGATTGAAATTATATAAATTCAGCTAGCCAAGAATATTATATGCTCTTCAGAATTTTTTTCCCCTGTATATTTTTATTTTTTCTTAATCCCTTTGTTAAATGGATTTTACAATCTCCTTTTATCTATTTTAAAAAAGAGCTAAAGGATTTTAGCCACCCATAGAATCAGGATAATTTAATTTTTGTGAAGGGTTAGGAAATGAGAAGACAAATATTAAATCTCTGGGATAGCCTGCGAATCTCAGAATTTGCCCTCCCGCCCCATATTATTTTGTCATTCACAACCCTCCAGCTTCTAATACATGCTCTCTTTTCAAACAATCCACATACTTATTTTTTCCTAAAGTTGTGGAAATAGCATACCCTACTACAACAGACCACCTTATGAAAAGAATAGCGGGAGCTCATTTTTGTACTGTGAAACAACAGGTTCTACTCAGGAAGAGCTCATATTTATACAAAACTATCATGAATAAAGGTACCAACACCTTTGCTGACATAATTGTCTAGTTCTAATAGATTTGTAGTGTTGGGAAGGATGCCCATTCTTGTAAAGTTTTTTGTGCCTCTGGGTTGACCTTATTGCAGCCTTTCAGTACCTAAATGGGTCCTATAAGAAGAGAAGTTGTTCTCAAGGGAATGTAGGAATAGGAAAAGAAGGAATGACTTTAAACTGAATAGGTTTAGATTAGATGTTAGGAAGCAATTCTTTACTGTGAGGGTGGCAAGACACTGGAACAGGTTGTCCAGAGAAGCTGAGGATGACCCATCCCTGGAAATGTTCAAATCCGGGTTGGATGAGACTTTGAGCAACCTGGTCTAGCGGAAGGTGTCCCTGCCCATGGGAGGGGGGCTGGAACTTGGTGATCTTTAAGGTCCCTTCAAACCCAAACTATTCTATGATTCTATGGGATTTTGCAGGAAATAAAAGTCCTAGTGACTTTATATTGTCCACCAAGTGCCACAGAAATAACAGTTCTTTCCTTCGTGGTGTGTCTTGAGACATTAAATGCCCATGATTTCCTCTTTGAATAAAAACTTGTAAAAATACTATAGTACCATACCATCACACAGTTATTACAACATTAAAAATAAAATTATTAAAATTAGAAGGAAGAAAGTAACACAGAAAATCACAGGTAAAGAAAATACATTTTTGGGAGTATGATCATATGATCTTGTTGTCACAAGGCAGGGGTAATGTGTGCTTCAAATTGAATATCTGTGTATCAGAATGTATGTGTCAGAATATATTAAATATATATGCAGTCAGAAGAAGGATTTCATGGGCTTTGAAGATTGCTTTAGCCAAGAGGCCTTAATGTCATTTTCTTGTACATTTAAATATTCAGGTGAATTGGTCTCTAAACACTTGTGGCTAACTGGGCAGAAGACAGACATATGGCACTTGTTAGGCATCTAGAATAATAAAAATGATGAATTCTCCTGGCATTACCTCATTGAATGAGAGTATTTACTTAATTTTCACCTTTTCTCAAAGCAGAAGATTCCCCAAGACAAATGACTTACTTCATCTAGCTGGTTAGACTGACTTGACAGAATACTTACAAAAGTGCTTCAGTTCAGTACTTTTGGGATGAGACTAGGGCAGAAATCTTCATTAAGTTTCTGAGGCAGATGAGAGGAGACAGAGATCTGACAGATGATTCTGCTTTATTGTTTATAGTCCATTGTTATTCTAAACAAATGCAATCTGTTCCATTATCTAACTGCAACTTTCTGTCCCAAGGGATGTCCAGGTTATTTCTCAGGACACCTTTTGATTCGTTTCACAGTGTGTTTCCTTGCAAAGTGAAGCTAAGGACAAAAAGGAAGTTCACATTCTCATTAATTTCTTTAAAGCTTACCTTGTCACAAAAGATCTAATCCAGTCTAAAAAAATGTTGAGCCAGCAAGTTAAATTCTCTAACTTCAAGCAAAACTACTCTTTAAAGGTGTAAGAGATATCAGACAAAAATTCTATCAAATTATTTAATACAAACTTAACCAAGGAGAGTTTGCACATATGATATCCTGCCCTGTACAGAGAAGCTGAGGCAAGTTGCAAACCTTCAGTTCCTTGAGAATTATAATCACCACTGTACCTGAGGACTTCACCCTGTTGCTAAGGAACACAGAAGTTCCAAGGTCTTATAAATCCACAGCGATATAAGAGTAGGCAAAGCGGTCAAGAAAGAATTTGGTTGATGTGTAGACCACACATTAGCAGCATCTGTTGCCATAAATATTTTTGGTATATACCATTGAAGCACATCAAAACTGTCTTGGTCACGTGAAGATCAGCAATAAACAAAACCTGTAAATAAATGAGCTGAAAAGGGATTTTTACTGTGGAGCAAATGGAGCAACAGTGGGAGAATGAAGTCCATAAGACCTTCCCCAACTTGAGACAGAAATTTGTCAAGAAAAGTCAGCTAGATCAACTGGATACCTTAGCCTATCTAAAGTAATCCCTTCTCACTTGAAATAGTAAACTGAGCACTTAGAAATCCTTCAAGGGGATGAATTTCCAAGCTAACTGAATTAAGTGTCATATGTCATTGGTGGGGGAAGGGGAATGCTACTTACTTGTAAATTATGTAGGCTGCTTATGTTCCTTTGGGGTAAACATCTAAACATGCCTTGAGATCAAGGTCACTGACTCGGAGAAATTCAGGGAAATTGAAATTGTTATTAACCACAGGTTTGCAGATATCATTGTACAATCGCCCCTTTAAGAATCTCACTTTAATATTGAAGGATCTTCTTCAAGGGAAAATCAAGATCCAGATGAGAAAAAAAGCAATTTTTAGATATTACTCTCTCCCTGACTGCAGAGGGGACAATGATAACAATATACAAAAGAGGTCAGAGATGCTTTGAGGTTAGGACATACAGCAGAAATGGTACACTTCACTTAATTTATTTAAACTAGAGAAAGATCACAGAAGATCTTTCAAGAGATGAGGTAATTTTTTATTTTGTCCTTACCAGCACAAAGAACATGATTCTAAATGTTAATGCTTGAGGCCAATTCGGTAACATTGTTGATTTTTGTAATTCAGTATTTATAGAATCATAGAATGTTCTGAATTGGAAGGGACCCACAAAAATCATCTAACACTAACTCCTGGTTAGAGAACACAGCTTAGCACTACAGTAAAAAGAGTCACTAGAAGTGGTACTGTATCCTTTAAAAAGAATGGAATCATGTTCGAATAAATTCCACAGAGAGAATCAAAAAATCTAGGAAGGTAAGAGAGATAATCCGACAAAACACAGAAAAACGTTATTTTACTAAACAACTAATAAAGATATGCAGGTCAACAACTACCCTCTCTTCAAAATCAGAATGAGGAGAAAGCCTTCAAGGATAAAGTGATTCAGACAGAAGGTAATTCAGGTCATTATTGGTGGTGGTTTATTTACCATCTTTTTCCTATATCCCAAACAAAATCCATACACCAGGTTTTCTTCAAAATCTTGACTCTTAATGCATTGTTTTGAACTTCAAATTGTTTTGAACTTTCATTGATTAAGAAGTAAATGCTGGCAACCACAATCATTCTTTCTTACTCTTTAGTTTATGCTGTCCATACCATAAAGAGACAAAGTTCTTGCAAATATGTCCTCAAATGACTTCCAAGACTGTTGTCATTTCTCTGTTACATCAATCCCATAAAACTCTTTTTTCAAGTATTAGGTGAATGTGTCTAGTATTAATCTCTTCTTCCTTCCATTATATACCTGCCTCATAAGCACAGCTTAAATGTTAACCTAGTTACCCAAGCCTTGATTCCCTCTGCCTTCACATGTCTTCAGGGGTAGCTAGCCATCTCTACTGGCTACCTAACAGGCTAAACAGCTGTTCTCCTGCTTCCAGTCACCGACAAGATTTTCACCATAATGTTTCTCGGTTACCCATATCAACTTGGAACCCCTTCTCAGACTCACTCTGAGCTCTTAGACCCAGACTGTGATTAATGTTTGGCAAGTTTTTCAGCATAATTTGTAAGCCATGACCTTTTCTCTTCAAATACACAGGGAGAGCTCATTCACAGTCTCATTTCGTATCTGATTTCCTTGACAATTTCAATTTTTCTCTCCCAATCTATTTAGAACATTGCAACAAAGACTGTTTTCCCACTCAGCTTTAGATTTTTCATCCCTCCTCTTCCACTGTATTGGTGTTCTGCAGTGCACTCAAATAAACTGCTTATCTTTACTTTTGCTATCCCTCATCTATCCTATGTATATCATCTCTACTTTCGTGTGAAAAGCCTGACTTTGAACTTTACTTATCCCAAGAAGCTAATATTCAATCTCTAGATAGGTTAAATTGTGGTTTGAGGTTTTTTTGTTTGATTGGTTTGGTTTGGTTTGGTTTCTTGGCTTTTTGTGGTCTTGTTTTGTTTTTTGTTTGTTTATTTTCTTATTTTAAATCTTTGCTATTATGTTCTTGCATCTTTGAAAAACTGTATTGGGTTTATGTTGCAAGATTTTGATAGTGGGAGTGGGACAGAAGCAGGGACAGTCCCTGTGTGAAGGGGGACACGGTTCCAGCTGGCTAAAACAGCCTCACTGCAGGGCAAGGATGAGCAAGGGAGGCCAAAACGCTGCTCAGTAGCCAGGGTTGACTGAGGGGAAGTGCGTGAGAAACAGCCCTGAGAGCCCTGAGGGGGGAGCAGGAGGAGGGGCTCCAAGTTCTGGCAGGGATAGCCCTGCGGCCCCAGCAGAGAGAGACTCCTCTGGTGAAGGTGTTCTAGATATCCACCCTGCAGCCCGTGAAGTACCCCACATCACAGCAGGTGGACATGCCCTGAAGGAAGATGCAGCCCATGGGAAGGCCCCATGCTGGAGCAGGAAAAAGTGTGATTAGAAAGGAGGGGTAGAGAGGAGCTGTTAGAGACTGACTGCAGCCCAATTTCTCATCCCCCTGTGCTGCTGGAGGGGAGGAGGCAGAGGAGTTAGGAATGATGGAGAAAAGCTGAGTCTGTGAAGAAAGGGGGCTTTGTTGGGGCAAGGTGATTTAGGTTTTGTCTTTGTTTCTTGCGATCCAACTCTACTCTTTACCGGTTAAATTATGTGAATTTTTCTCAAGTCGTGTCCGTTGTACATGATGGTACTTGAGGGATGTGGTCCTCAAGTGGTCAGTGACCTCCCTGTCTTTATCTCAAGCCAGGACGTTTTTCATCTTATTTTCTCCCCTGTCCAGTTGAGGTGGGACAGAGAGAGAGCAGCTAAGTGGGATCTGGCGGATGGAAAAGCTCATCCCATCACAGAAGTTCCATGTAAATATTTACAAACTTCTCCACCATCCATCCTCTTTAAAAACTTTCTCCTCATACTCCATTTTGCTGTGGATTTTTATAAACCCTATGATAATCGCTAGTTTGATGATGTGTGAAAGGATTAGTTATGTTGATTATTAAAGATTTATGTGTTACTGTGTACCTTTGTCTCTTTTGTGTGTAGACTACACAGCTTAAAAGGCCCCGGGGGCAGGGATAATTTTGTTGCATATAGTTGTACAGTATGCATTAGACTAGAGTGCTGATTCATGAATAGGGTCCCTTAAGGATACTTACACGGATTAGTATTTTAGGCAACTAAATGCAACACCCTTTGCTGCCCATTATTTTGCAATACATCTACTTAAAATGTAAACATTTTAAATACAAATTTAAGACTATACTTTTTCATCCGTTTGTATATTCTACCAAAAAAAATATTAAAGTTGCCAGAATATTAGTCAGTTACCAGAAAAGACTATTTCTGTACAATGTAAAATAAAACAGGAGGATGGAGTAGGTGATGACTAGAAGTCCTTTACCACCCAAATTGTTGTGTGGGTCTGAGGAGTAACAATCTCAAATCCTTATTGACAGGGAATTTATGCTTTTATGAACAAAGTAGTTAAAAAAATAAAGACCCTGAAGAATAGATCATCAATGTAATTCCATCCTGAACAGAATAGATCATTACTGTAATTCCAAACAAAATACCTAGTAGGTGAGCATTCACATGAAAAAATCATTCCTAAATCTCATGTTTATGGGCACATTTGTTCTCCTCCAAGAAAAACAGCAAAAAAATTAATTAATCACACACAGTAGTACAATGATACATAAAGAATAATTATTATGTGTTCTGTGGCTATCCTTTAAATATTTTCCAATTATTTTCAAAATATATGCATGTACAAACACATACATGTACACATGTATTTATTCGTAGATTTTGGGGAAATAGATTAATTTCATTTTTCCTTAATATTTAACAGACAGTGTGAATTTTACCATTAACTTTGGGAAATTTTGTCTAAAATATTTTTCTTTCCTGTTACTTCAGATGTAAAGTTTCAATAGTTTTTTATGTCCATTACCTTTTTTTTTTCTGGAATTATCCTAGCAAATAAACTTACTAACAATAATGTTCCTAAATCTGCAAATTTTGAAGAGAAGAAAGAAAAAGTAATTATGCACATAAATACAACATTTTCACAGTAGAATTAAAGTTAATTTAATCCAATCAGGTAAGTAGAAAAAATTCCATGTGATTTATGTCTCCACAATAAGAATCAAATCATTCTAAGCACAAATTCAATTAATTGCTTTGGAGTGTTGTGTAGACCTGCAAGTGACAATACAGTGTATTCTGGGAACTGTCTGAGATAGTAATTAAATTTGAGAGTGGAAAAATTAGTGCATTTATTCTTTTTGACTTTTTTTATTTTGAACTCTAGTGGAACAAGCTGCAATCTACAGCAAACATAATTCACTTGTTCTTTGATTATAAGAAATGGTGGTTAGTTGTCAGTGTAATGAAACCAAACTGGCAACAGCTGAAAAATGAGAATTGTAGCAAGTTTCGTTAATGTTGAAGATTGCAAGCATCACTGGTTACAATTCAGAGGGAAACACCAAACTAGCCAAACTCCTTGTAAGCTTGTTAAGGCAGACACGCAAGTTGCACCATTTCTTGCAGCAGTTCTACTGAAAATGAGTAACTTAATCTGAGAGATTAAATGGTCTTTTCTTACTATGCTGCATTTGGCTTACGTGGAATGCATCATATCCATGAGTGGACAAATTTGACTGAAAGGCTTTCTAGCCAAAACTTTAGAGAAGGGGAGAAAGGGGGGACACTGAGGTTTTAATTATGATATCTTAACATGAGTATTTACTGAATACTGTGAAATAAGACCAAACTATCTTTTATAAAAAGAAAAAGGGAATATCTATCCTCCTCATACTTTTAGAAGTGAATAAGTATTGTCTTTTATTTGTTCTTAACTCATAAATATTATTCAGCCCTTATCTCTCCAAACAGGATTGTTGGTACAGAAAGACATATAGGATCGAATGTCTGTAGTCATGATCCATACTGTACAGAGCATCATCAAAGATACAGTCAGAAGAAGGGTCTGTAGTTCTGTATGGCTTTATGTTTGAAAACAAAGTAGCCTTCTCAAATCTTAGAAAAGGTGAAAACCACATAATTGATAGATGACATAAGAGCAGAGCATCCAGGGCTCTCAGTTGTTTTTCACTTTATTGCCTTAGAAAACTATGTCGAGTTTATTCTATGTTTCAGAATTATTTGAAGTAGAAATTTTCCTGATTTGTCTAGTTAGAGTGGGTGATGTTATCTTAAAATATCAGTTCAAGTTTTCCAATAATTATAACCTATAGATGATGACAGGTAAATGAATTTAAAAATCTGAACCTATAGTTTATTGCAGCTTTTGTTCTGTGTACATAACACACACACACACACACATAGGCACACTTTTTGAAACCATGTAGAAATGATAGTTGTATTTTTTTCTACCCTGCAGGGAAAATTGTTATAGCTTTTATCATTGAGGGTATGAAAAATTCAACATGAAATCACTTCAAATTAATGGGTATTTTTCTCTTAAGGAAGAAATAATTCTTTGCTGTACCTCCTGGAAGCCAAATAAGAAGATTTCAGCCTCTTGGGAGGAGATACAACAGCTTCACAGAAGAAGCCTTTCAACTGATTTTCATTTAATTCCCAGTAGGTGTTTCATTTTCTCTTAAAGACTTAATCATTATTTTTCCTTTTTGTTCAGAACAAACATCTTTCTCTTCAACTGAAATAAAAGGGATCAAAACTCAAAGAGCTTATTTTTTCATAAAACATATAACATGCACTTTTTCTTTCTAGGCGGAAACTTGTGAAGGGGAAGAAATAAATGCATATTTCTGCAGGATCCAATGAAAAAAGAAAATGTTGAAAGATAAATATACAGATAAGAAAAAAATTCAATTAACAACCTAGCTTATCTGTTTTGACACTTAACATTCCACAGATTAGAGTATCAACTGAAAAAAGAACAAATCTAAAATGGAAGCAGAATAGTTGTATTTTTATCTTTTCAGAATTCAAAGCAATGTAAAGTGCTTCATAAAAGACACATTAATGGCATTATGAGGAAAGCAGGGAAGGGAAGAGAAAAAAAAAAATCCGTGAATTCTACCAGATAGATGCAAGCACAGGTTTGAAGGAAGAAAGGCAGAACGTGGATCTCTCAACTACAGGAGGAAGACAAAGACTGAGGACATCTAAAACCAAAATTCACTTTCTCTACAGCATTAAGTACATTAGTGAGGTTAACAAATTTCAGGTAATCATATTAAAAACTTAAGTTTTGAAAATTTACTCATAGAAGTCCCTAAATCAATAAGTTTCTGTATAAATATGTAGAGTCATCCTTCATATCTTTCTCCATTAGCAAAAGATGCACAAGCTACCATTTCTTTTCTACACCAATTTGGAATATCAAATTCATATCCCATTCTGCATTTCTCAAGAAACAATGTTTCTTCTTGAAAAATATTTTAAGGTCTCTGGATTGTGAGAATAATAGCCTACACGGAAAAGTATTTTTGCATTTTAGTGTTTTCTCTTTCAGGTAACAGGCAAGAAAAATTAATGCAGTTAAGGTGTAGATTAAGAATGCATATGCTCTAGGACTGCTGATAACTGTAGAAGTTCTCTATGGAGAACTCTTGAGCTGAGCAAAATGCATCCAGATGGAAAAAGGTGTATGCAGGTATGCAATCAGCAACCAGTTCAGGCTCATGGAAGTTGTGAAGCAGAACTACAAGGATTTCAGGGGCTGCTAGGCAATCTGAGCTGAATGGTTAATTACGAAGTTTATGATATAGATGGCGTAACAGAGACTGCAAGATTAATTCTCATTATAGCTTTAGGCACTTTTTGAGACCTTCTCTCAAATCACAAACTACCTTTGTTTCTTAGGCAAGTATCTTTTCCTGACCTATGTGAAATATCTACAGAGCTAATAGCAAGCCTTATAAAATTATATTGCAAACAAACACACTGCAGATAATCTATTCATATTATACTGACTTTTTAGGAAAAGAAAAGAAAAAAATGAAAAAAGAAAAGAAAAATAAAAAGAGAAAAAGAGAAAGTACTGGTTTTGAAAAAGTTACTGAAAGACTTGCCAAGTGAGAATATCCTGAGCTTCAAAATATTTCTGTAGTTTGTCTTTACCTATGGAAATTATGATCCCAGCTACTGCCAGTGATAACAGTATTTGGCTGTGCTTTTCATATTAGGTCAAATCTAGCTGTTAGCCAACTGAGACAAACTGAATAACTTGAAACTGAAATGAATAAATATGTTTTTGGTTTTGTTTTTGTTTGGTTGGTTTTCTTAAGTTGTGATTCTGCTTAACATTTTGATGTTAGGCAACTTAATAGGGCGTGGAGAATATTGCAACTCAGCATTCTGCAATTTGATGGTCCAATTTCCTAATCAAGAATTCTTCCACAGTTTTACTCTCTTTAATAGATTCTAGCTTCAGTAAGAAGTGGATGACTACACACAAAATTGTAAAAGTGTTAAGCAGTATTTGTCACCAAATTTCAAGTGATAGCTTATGACTAAAAGAGGAACTATTTCCAATCCATATTTATTTTGTGACTGCAAATTCTGATTAAAGAAAGAACCAACAACATTTTTACATCTTAAGTCTTAATTTATTTAGAAATTTGACTACCCTTTGAAGTCATAAGGAAATGCAAGCATAAACATATTACCATTTCTTATTCAAAATTAACCAAATTATCTCCCTCTTCACTAAAAAAAGTTTTTGAGGAAAACATATTCACTGATTCTGTCTTGGGGAATACAAAATTCCAGAGTTATCTGTGCCATGATGTATGGGTTAAAATGTGGGTGTTGAGCAAGAATAATTTACTGAATTCTGCCCTTCTACCAGATAATTAACTGAAAATCTACTTTTCTTCAAAGAGAAGTTCAGAGAAAAAAAACCCAGCAACTCATTTAACCTAAATTATTGAAGTTACTTAATAAATTAGAAGAAATTCTGTTCATCTTTGCCTATTAGATTATGGCCAGCTTCTTGCTGTTTGGGAAATACTTGGTTTGTTTATAAATGCCCCAAATACAGTAATTAACATTTATACAGAAGATGTACACTATTATATAACAGGGAACTGCTGTCTTTTCCCTTTCTTCAATACAGATACCATGTTATGACAGCATCCAGATTTAACCTGAGCCTGCAAAAGAATTTCCTTGTTTTTCTAATCCATTCTCACTTTGGTATTTTGAAAATCCTTTTTTTCACAATGCAGTAATCTTCCATAACTTTCTTCCTCTGCTGAAAGTCTCGGTTCTATTCACAATAGTTACTTACAAATCCATCAAAATGCAGAACCCTTGCTTTCCTTAAAAAAGGAATGCCAAAGATTTTTCAAAAAAACCCTAACTATTAACGTGAATTACTAGTGAAGATGAAAATTCTGTGTCTTCTTCATATTTTAGAATCTTACTACCTAAATCAGTTTCCAGGAAGGAGTAGAAAATGAACATTAGACACAGCCAAGTTTAAGTTTTTAAGCTAACACACAAGATATTAATTAATCAACCCATGGTTTCTAATTCCTGATATATATCTGTATAACTGTATCTGTCTATCTATCTATATCTATACACACACACACACACACACATATATATACACTCATCTGCATATAGTCTTTCTTTTGCATGAAGTGATTTATAATACACAGAAGAAGAAAAGAAGAAGTTTTAAGTAAGACAGGTAGTCAAACTAATAAACATATATCTCTATTTGTATTAATGGTCATATATTCCTATTAGTCACTAGTAACAGATTGATTTTATTAGTCAAACACTGTTAAGACACCTTCTTCTGACAGAAGATAATGAATGGCTTTTGACTTCTGTATCACTGAACTGACAAATAAGAGTCTAGCCTGTTGTTTCACATACAAAATGCAAAAATTTAAAGTGTAACTACACAGAATGAGCAGGTTATATCACTGGGTACTCACCACAGAGATGCAAGTTAGAATCACTCTAAATGGGATACCTTTAACCAACAGAGGTTTACTGATTTACGATTGTTCTATATACATCAAGGAAAATAAATTCTACTTAAATGTTAATTACTGAAAAATTAATTCTTCAATATGTAAGGTCATGAATTGCCTTTTTAACAAAATCTCTATAGATGAGTATAATTTAGACAAATTCCTTCTCCTTACATGAATAGCAGATACAATAACCTGTAAAATGTATTTCTGAAGAATTAATACAAGAAAGAGAAAGTTAATTATTTTCTAATAACTTATCAGTCAGTATACACTGAACTTGCATTACAATGCAAAATATAAGAATTGAGTTTAAAAAGGAAATTTTTGAAGTTGCTAAGTAACAACGTCTTTGTTTATTATATTGTTTTTAAAATGAAACACTGGAAACATAAAACAAAACAAAAGAATATACAAGAATATAATCTATTTCATAGTCAACATAAGAAAAGAACTTTTGCTTACGGAATATAAATTAGTAAATATTCCTGACAACAACTTGATCTATGGTTCCATGAACTTTATGCATTGATGCTGTTATTTTGACTTCACTTTCAAAACATGTTACTAAAAGGATATATTTAAGTAGGGAATAAGAAACTACAGAAGATGTATATTAATGAATACAATTTCTGAAAAATATTCAAACTAAAAGATCATTCTATATCTGAATCTGGACACAGACTGATAGAAACATGAAATATTAATTTATGGTAAAAATAACTAAGCATATACACCTGATTGTCCAAATGTATTTATTTAGTCTCTCTCTAAAACTTATGTTTACTTCTTCTTATAAAATGTAAGTTTATAAACATTTCTTCTTATAAAACAAGTGATCAAGACCAGGTTGGGTGGAGCTTTGAGCAACCTGGTCTAGTGGGTTGCACCCCTGTCCATGGCGGGGGCATTGGAACTAAAAGATCTTTAAGGTCCCTTCCAACCCAAACCATGCTATGATTCTATGATTCTATGATTCTATGAAATAAAAGAGGGATGGATTTTTCCTGTTTTCAAACCACTCAGGCTACAAAATGCCAAGTTAGTGACTGTGCATTGAGGGACTGCATGGAGCTCTGCAGTTGCGAAGCAGTGTAGCCTCAATGAAGGCATAGCTGCTTTCCCAAACATGTCAAAGCCACTGCTGAAGCTTAACAGTTCTCCCTCTGAAACATTTTCTTCTTGTGCCAAATCTCTTTCAGTGAGTGGGGAGAAGTGGACCCATGTGCTCTGTGAAAAGGAGCATCCTATCCTTGTGATTATTCTCAGCTGCAGAGGTGCCACCAGAGCCAGTCTGACTTAGTGTTCAAAAGCTGAAATTGAACTGCTTAATATTTACTACTACCTGCAATTTTCTTGTTTGTGTCATCATTTTATCGCTTAAAAGACGTGGTTAACTTTGACAGCTTTCAATTTTTTCTTCACTGTAAGTAAATGAGGTCAAGACTTTTTGTATTCTGGTAAATGAGACAGATCACCAGCTATAAAAGGTGACATTGGCCATCTTCTAATGTGCCTGACTGCAGTCATTGGGGCTGGCATTTTGCATCTCTCACTGGATATGCTGTTGAAGTGGGTAGCAGGCTTCAGTCACCCCGCGAAGAGCACTTCAGAGTCAATATATATATAGAATCGTAAAATATACTGAGTTAGAAGGGACCCACTAGGACTCTCAAGTCCAACTCCTGGCCCTGTGGAGGACACCCCAAGAATCACAACATGTGCTTGAGAGCATTGTCCAAACACTTCCAGAACTCTGGCAGGCTTGTGTCATGGCTACTTCCCTGGGGAGCCTGTTCAAGTGCTCTACCACCCCCTGGGTGAAAAACCTTTTCCTCATATACAACTTAAGCCTCTTCTAACCCAGCTTCATGTCTTTTCCTCAAGCCCTGTCACTGGTCACAAGACTGAAGAGAATGGTACCTGCCCCTCCTCTTCCCCTTGTAGAGATGCTGAAGGCCAAAGTGAGGTGTCCCCTTAGTCTCCTCTTCTCCAGGCTGAACAGACCAAGCGACCTCAGGCTCACCTCATACGGCTTCACCTCCAGACACTTCACCATCCTCACGGCCCTCCTTTGGATGCTTTCTAATGACAGTATTTTATATCATGGTCCCCAAAGTGTCTGTTTGACCTTTCACTGTTAACTGAAACAGTGGATTTTTCCAGGTTTTTTCCAGGGTTGTTAATGAATACCTTGATGCTTGGCAAAATTCTTGGCTTTCTATCAAGATTTTCAGATCTTCGAAAAGATATTTCTTTCTCTTATCTTTCCTCCCTTTGTCAAGTACAGTTGACTTTAGTGGCTACGAATGCTACCATATGTATATATAAACATAGACATGCACAAGGGCAGTGGAAATGCTGGTAATTCGTTATAGCTCACATTCCTCAGACACTTTTATCCCAGATGACTTTGTGCAGTCCTTCAAGTTGAACTTCTGACATCATCCATGCTTTTGGGGTATATATGTATTGTAAAAAAAAAGGAAAATGTTATGAGAAGACTTTCTTCCCTAAAAGAAGCACACAAGCCAACCAAGCCCATTTTTTCCATGCCTTTTATAATGTCTTACTATTTTTTGAAGAAAAAAGAAATTCAAAGAATGATTAAGGCTCACATTCAGTTCTCTGTACATATCCACAAATATTGCTTTTAGTGCTTTGATCTTGGGTTTTTTTGTGGTCTTGTTTAGGTTTTGTTTGTTTATTTGTTTGTTTTCTCTATGTCAGCAAAATAAATAAAACCAGGTTTTTGATCAGGCAACTGAACTTTCAAATGCATAGTTTTGGAGGTGTTAATGAGGTTTTTTTTTAAGTTAACTCTTATTCTGCTAAGATAACAAGCACAAACATCTATCTTTAGGATTTATTTTTTGTAATAAAGATTTTTTCTGAATATTTTTTTAAGAAAATGGGGCTTACTTGGCTCATACACTGTTGTGCCTCTGGAATAAATAGTCCATTTTGATGTCATGGCTGCATAGTGGGAGCAGAGATCTGCCAGCCTAGCAGATATTTCTTACAATGATCAGTGACTATGAGAAGAAAATTCAACACGCAAGCTAAGTAAAAGCAAATAAATTTAAAAATGTTGTCTTTAAAATGGGAAAATGGATTTGCCATCTAGTTTTTTTTCTTCCTTTGAAAAATGAGGAATTTGTCAATGGTTTTGAAAATACAGAATGGAAGGCAATAATTTTAGATTAATATCCTCTGTGAAGGTGCACAGGGGATCCAAGTATGCAATAACTCTGGTGAGAGCTCTGGTTCTAAAATACAGAACTGATCTGCAAAGTACCTGTAGAGAAAAAGAGCAGACTATACTGACCTTTAATGAATATTAGTGGGTAGTATGATGAGAAGACTTTGTAGAAATACATCCTTGGTTTTGAGTTTGGCTGTGTGTGATATGTATCTTTGTCTCATAGAATATTAAGAACATGCTATGTAAACCCACATTTTGAGAACCATAAATACAATGTTATCCTGCAAAATGCCAGAAGAAACTTTCAATCTGACCTTTTACTGCTCCCACTGCCATTCAGCAACCATTCCTAAAGCTTTAAATGTCTGGCTTTGTAAGCACCATCAGGAAAATATTATAAGTTCCTTATTTTAGTAATGATGTTCAAAATCACTGTTGAAAAAAAAGAGCTAAAAAAAATCCACCTGAACACAAAAAAGGAAAAGAATCAAAAAGAGGAGTCTGATAAAGCTATAAAGTTTATTTCACAGAACATTTTTATTGGGTTATTAATCAACAAGTCAATTACAAATTTCGAGGCAGTCAAGCATTAGGAAAAAGTAAATGGGAAGTGGATTCAAGGCAATCCTGTTTATGGATTAAGGGTGTGACAAGTTCTACTTCCATGAACACAATAGAGAGCTGTCAACAAAGATATCCATATTTATTCACAATTAGCAAGATTTTTACAAATAGTACTGAGCCACAGGTACTATTTGCTAATTTCCTTGTTCCTATAATTGCATTCCTGACTTCTTGCTTATTTTCTGTGTGGATTTTTTTTTGTTACATATTTTAAAAAAACTCTGCCTCCTCCTTCACCTTGTTAAAAGTCATGATTGACAGAACACTTCAACCAACCTGTGTAAATTCTCACTCATTCTTGAGCAGTGTGATGTACTACCTAGTCTGGGAAATAATATGCAGGTCCCTTCCATTTCAACTGGACAAAACCTTAAAAGTAATAGCAACATCTACCACTCAATACCACTTAAAAAAGATAAAAACGTTTTGTGGAGGAAAATTGTTTAAGCCTATCCTTGCTATTCAAAATACTTCCTGAATTTTGTTGAAAGGACACAACACAGTTCAACATCTTATAAAAGTGTGTGGACTTTTTTTTTTCTGGAAACTAGCAGGCAGTTAGCCATAGAGAACTGTGTGTCAGTTTATGACTCCTTACCTTAACCTCAAAGTGGATAATGTTAACATTAAATTCATTTTCATCACAAATATCACTTCTTAGAAAAATATATTACCGTTAAATTCCCTAAACAGAGGGATATGGAACTGTGTGAACAATACTTTCTATTCATGAATTTTGTACCTCTTTAACCAGAATTGTTCCTGGCTGCCCAGCACAAATCATCCCTCATTATCAGGATGAATATAGACTAAAGCAAACAAACTTTTTTACTATCTAATTTTTTGTAGGTAGCATTTAACATTTCCATACATGGAATATTAGTACAAGGGATACAAAGTCACTATATAATAATGCTTTGCAAAGTGGAAAGACAATATCCTTGGCATCACTCCGCACTGCATTTCAAACAGCACATTTCAGGCGATTTATGTTAATTTCCATCATTTACAGAACATAATGATACAAATCAGTTAAATTTCATCACAACAGCTTTTAAGTGTTTAGAACTATGAAGAACATGATAATGATCTCATTAACTGCAAGTTGAAAATTGAATTTCCATTTCTAGACAAAACTGTTATTGCTCTACTTGTGATCTGAAACACTTCTCATGTTTCATAGGGTGTAACAGCCACTGGGCAGCTCTATCTCTTTCCCTTAGTGTCCTCATTGAGTATGCCCAAAGCATTAAAAACAGATCAATTGATACTGATTTTACCTGAAATGACCTTTCTGTCTGCTTTCTGGTTGGTATTATCTTGACAGAGGACAGCGATATCCAACTTCATATGCTTAGGAGCCTTAAGTATATACAGAGTTCATAGCTTAAGCCATTGATATATTGAAAAAAGGAGGCAATAGCACAGCAAATGTTTGCCTTTCAATCTGACATTACAGTGAGAAGAATAATAAACACTGTGTTCATAAGAATAAGTATAGCTAAAGCAAGCAAAAACCTATCATTTCTGAAGTACATGAGTTCTGGGAGGTATTAAAAGAAAAAGGTCAACTGACTGTCCAAAGCCCATCAAAAAGGTTAGTTACATCAAACAGTACAGATATGATATGTCCTGGATCAACAGAAGAAATATTTGTCTATTTATTCCTTGTTCCCATCTCAAAAGTTTTTATTGGTAGTTTTGACTAGAAAATTGAAAAGGACAATGATGAGTTGAATAGAACCAAATTTTTTCCAGGTTATACTTAGGCATATTAGTCTCATCCCATCAGACTGACAAGGTGATGTACAGTTACTGATCCAAAACTGCAGATGTATCTCAAGTATATAATTTCCTAAACTTTTATTTGCTAAGGAAGCAATTTACATAATGACTGAACACATCATAGTCAGTAACTACAAAGCTATTTTCCAAAGCTTTATCTTCTGTATTGTTATTTTTCTAGGACTGCAGGAATTTCTGTTGTGGATGCTATAAACTTAAAAGCATAAATTAACCTACCTTAAATACTGATATACAATGACATCATTATAAATATAGATGGTTTTCTATATGTCTGCATTTAGAGCAATTACCCAACAGAGTTATATCAATGACTTATCTGATACATTGTATGATAGTACTCAATATAGCTAGAAGAATGCCAGTCAAATAAACAAACAGAAAAAGTTTTCAAGTTCTTAAACAAGCAAATTCTTAAATGTTCTTTCTACATGAAAGAAGAAAATGGAGAAAATGTTTAGGGTACCCAAAGAGTCTAAAAGTAATAAATTTTAGTAAGCATCTAGTGTTAACATACTGTAGAAACTGAAGATATTGCAGTACAGCAGAGATGAAACATCCTCCTGCTTTTCTTTAGCAGCTCATTTTCCATAAGCAAAGTCAATAAGCCACAAGATCTTATAGATTTAGCAATGTATAAATACAATACTTAAAATCTAGAGATGTTGAAAAAGTGTATGTACTGGGAGTCATTTAGATACTAATACTATCAAACAGTACTGTTTTACATAAATTGTATTAATTTGGTCATAAGCAATGTAAACAATGGCCAAACTATGAATAATGGAATAATTAGGAGATGTTTGCTTACCTTGTTACAGGCCAAAATATTCCATGGAGGTACCAGAAAAGATGTAAAGTGTATTATCCGACAAATTTTAGACCATACTTTCTTTCTCTTGACTCCTTCTCATTAAATCACTTCTACACAAACAGAAACCCATACTGGACTTTTATTTGCCATCTACTCTTGTGGTATCCCTAGTAAACTGTGCTACAGTGTTCTACGAAAAGTGTTATTCCTTATTTTGTTAAGAAACTACTATTAGCTACATTCAGAAGACAAAATCTATTTCTTGTGTTGGAACAAAAAGTGAACAACATTTCTCTAGTCTTATTCTCCAGCCTCTCATCATCTTGCAGATCTCTCTATCAATCCTCTAGCATGACTTCACTGTGACTGCTTTCAACATGGACTATTTATTTTCAATTAGTCTCTGTCTTTTAACTTCTACAGGATGGTGTATCTACAGTTTATTTTAATTTTTTCTGATTTTCTCAGTAAATACATTAGCCTTATCAGGGTGTTCACTGTCCAGATAGCACCAGGAGTGTGCTGAAAACTAAAGCAGATTGCCAATACCTGTTTCTACATCCTGTATCTTAGTTATTCCTAGGAGAATAACTTAGTTATTCCTAGGAGAAGGACAACTCTAATCCCAAACCCGGGCAGATGGAGCTCTCTTAGCCCTGTAAGGCCATCCATCTAAGAGAAAGTCACTCTAATCAAACCTATGTCCTGAGGACCTCACTGCCACCGTCCAAGCTTGCTTGGTCCCGGCAGATGAACCTTAGGATTAAAGGGTGGGTTCAGTTCAGCGCACACTGTGTCTCACCTAAAAAATCCATTGCGCAGGTTTGATCTTAGTTATTAGATGATTTTTCTTTGTCTTGTAGAAGTGGAGATCTGCTTACCTGTGACAATAGAGAGAAATTCAAGATTGTTTGTCATTCATTATCTGTACAAATATATCCTAGGATCATCTTTTTAACACCTAGCAGAAAGAAACAGAAATACTAAGTCAATTTTAACAATGGTGTAATGGATGTAAGAGATATTTACATCTTAATAAGGCTACAAATGAAATAAGTTATGCAAAAAAGGATAACAGGAAGCTAGGAAAGACATATTCTGTAAGTAAATATTTATATCTGGGGACCTTCCATTTGAGAATTTTCAAGTCAATCTGCTATGACTTCTTTGCAAATATGTAGTTAAATCCTTCCCATTGGCTTTTTATGTACCGGGATTTCTTGACTGGTCTTTTTTTGCACACTAATTGGTATTTTAGACTATTACCAATCTAGGAAAAGCACTGTTATTAATTTTTTCACCTAGTTTATTATAAATTTTGTGTCACCTTTGATTTACCAGATTCAAATACGTTAATTTGAAGGACAGGAAGAACATTGAAATGGCACTTAAAAATATATTTTTAAGAGGAAAGGACACAAAATAAGGATTGACTTTCAGATTACTACTAAACGCTTAGTGCATTTATGACTTACAATTTTGTAGACACCTCAATATGTACAGTGTGGTTTTTTTAAATCTTTAACAGGATCTAAACACTGAGATAGGAAAACACTGAAAACACTGAAATCTAGACACTGAATTTGTAGGAAAGGCTCACAAAGTAACCATTGTAATATCAGAACTGTCATTACAAAACCAGTATTTTCTGCTGTGTAATAGCTTATAGAAACTAAAAACTTAAAAATTTTTTGCCTTATCTGACTTGCAAGGGTGGTCAAATAATATATCAGAAAATAAAAGCTGAATGAGTAGCAAACAAGAAATATTATATTTGATATCTTTAATATTTTAATCTTGACTCTCAAAATTTAAGAGGGTTAAACCATAATCTCAATAACAAAAAGAAGGACAAAATATGTTTTATTTCTTTTATGAACCCTGTTTTTCTTGTCAGTAAAAATCATGTTAAGAGAAGAACACTGGTAATCAAAGACTTACATGAACAAACAGGAAGAACAGTTTTGAAGAGAGTGAACTTGGCTATTACGGTCATCTGTTTTTGGATACAAGTTGTTACCAGTTGAACCATTTCAGGGTAATAAACTAATTTTTGCATACATTTTCAATTTAAAGTGAAAACCTGAAACTTTCATTCAAATGTCAAAATATTATCTGTATCTTATATCTTGACACCTTCACTTCACACCTAAACAGATGGAAAAGTAAACCAGAGAACAAATAACTACAAACAAGTCTCTCTTTAGAAAGACTAGTATCACTCTTACACAGTCTAGACTGTATGAAGTGCAAAGAGCTCTTAGGGCAAAGCACTAATCTGTGGGAAGAAGAAAAGTGCCATCTTTTCTTAAATCTTTTCTTGTTCTTCCTGTTTCCACCAGAGCTAATTTTAAGCAAAGTGCAAATATGCTAAAAATTGGAAACTTATGATGATAAAAATTTTTGACATATGTTACTCATTAAGATTGGAAGCAGAACCAACTACAACTGACAGTTACAAAACTCCAAAAATAAAGACTTTCCAAATTTTAATGCTATTCCTTTGTGAAATAATTTTGTAAATTAATGTATCACATATGAATTTAACTGATATCCTTTTCTAGTTTTGGTTTGAACCAGACATCATTTCCTGCTACAATGAAGGTCTTGTTCTTAACAGTCTCTCATGATCTCTAATGACACGAGTCAGTTTATTATGACCTGAAGTAGCAGTCAATAGAAAGATCATGATTAAAAAATAAAAAGAAGAGAAATCCATTATTTTTTAGGCCTGTAAAAAAAACCATCAGCAATGAAAACCCTTTGTCCATAAAGAATTTTTAAATTTTTCAATTTTTTTCTTAAGTCAATATTTAGTATTATTGTTGAAGTCTTGCTTCTTTTGTCACCTAATAATGTGAACAATCACACTGCTCCAGAATTTGTTCTTTAGAGTATGATGCTTCCCTCTGCTCAAGTTAATTTCTAAGTTTCTTGCAAGCTGGCTCAGTTAATGGATTATATTCGTTATTACAGATATGGCTGCAAAATGATAAAACCAATCTGAAAGGTGGATTTCCTTAAACTGGGTTTGGGCTTGGGGAATCCATATCAGTTACGATAACAAATATTTGGTGTTTTCTGCTGTCTTCTGAAACATCTGATCTCGTGAATGGAATGGGACATGTTTGGAACTCTGAAATTGAGCTTTGGGACAGAGTCCCTCTTCTGTGGCAATGAAGGACAGAAAAGGAAGGACAGAGGGGAGCTTGAGGAGGAAAGACAGTTGATGTAGAAAGAGTGCTATAAAAGAGCTCCGCCTGAAAAATTTTTCCTTTTCAGCTCTAAAACAAAAATTCAAAAACATCCGTTGTCTTGCAGGAACAAAGTAATAAAACTCTGTTGAAAACAAACCTAAATAAATGTTAAATTTTAGGTGCGAAAGGCCACACCATCTGTTACTATGTAAAAACAACAACATTATTAGATTATAAAGAATGTATTAGCACAGAAGATACATCTGCTTTCAGATTATTAGGTTAGGAGGCCTACATAGAGAAAGACTCTATGAGTAGGAAAAAAGAATCACTTTTACAATTTAAAGTACAATCAGAAAACAAGCTTATTGAGATGTGAATGGCCCATACCATAGAATGTCATGAGCAGCAAGGGATTGAAATACTTATTTATGATTTAAGGACAACGTGTACAGATTGCAAAACTATGAAACTGGTGACTTCAGTCTTCAGTGCATCCAGGACCCCTTGAGATACCTACGGTGAGTCAGACATAAATGATGGATGTAGTAAATAATTGTCCCTGGAACCACTCTGTTCCAGATTCTCCTTAAGAACAGTTCATGTTTGTATGTGGTTTTATAAGACAGAGCAAGGAGATTAATCCTAATTGACACAGCAGGATTAAAGGATTTAAATAAAAATTGATTAAATACAAATAAACCTGGTCATTTTAAAAAAAGAAAAAAATAATGTCCAAAATAAAAGAATATATAATGATATAGATGCTAAATGAAATGTCAGTTTATTTTCTGTCACCAAGAAAAAAACCACCATAAACTTTAAAAATGGTATAGAAGTAGTATAAGAATTGCAATGCTGTCTTTCTAGAAAAAGAAGGCTTACCTCTGTTCTGGGCAAGAGAAAACACACAGCACATGCAAGACAACTTGCCCAACCAGCATGGATTTACAAAAGGAAGGTCCTTCCTAACGAACCTGATCTTCTTCCATGACAAAGTGACCCACTTAGTGGATGAGGAAAAGGCTGTGGGTGTAGTCTATCTAGACTTCAGTAAGGTGTTTGGCATCATCTCTCACAGCATCTTCCTAGAAAAACTGGTGGCTTTGATGGGTGGACTCTGATGGATAAAAAACTGGCTGTATGGTCAGGCCCAGAAAGTTGGGGTGAATAGTGCTAAATCCGGTTGACGGCTGGTTGCTAATGGTGTTCCCCAGGGCTGGGTTGTGGGACTGGTCCTGTTTAACATCTTTATTGATGATCTGGATGTGGAGATTAAGATGACACCAAGTTGAGTGGGCCTGTTGATCTGCGTGAAGGTAAGGAAACCTCTACAGAGAGATCCTGACAGACTTGGTCAATGGGCTAAGGACAACTGCTTGAGGTTCAATATGGCAAAGTGCTGGGTCCTGCACTTGGTTCACAGAATCATATAATTGTAAGGGTTGAAAGAGACCTCTGGAGATTATCTAATCCAACTCCCCTGCCAAAGCAGGGTCACCTAGAGCAGGTGACACAGGAACTTGGCCAGGTGGGTTGCAGCAACCCCATACAGTCAGGCCAGGCTTGAGAGCTTGGTAGAAACAGACTTGGAGGTGCTGTTTGACAGCTGGCCAAACATAAGCCAACAGTGTGGCCAAGTGACCAAGAAGACCAATGTCATCTTGGCCTGTATCAAGAACAGCGAAGCCACAGAAGTAGGGAATTGATCAACCCCCTGTACTCAGCATTGGCGAGGCCACCTCGTGTACTGCATTCAGTTTTGGGCCCCTCACTTCAAAAAGGACATTGAGGTTCTGGATCATGTCCAGAGAAGGGCAACAAGGCTCATGAAGGGTCTAGAAAATACGCCTCGTGAGGAATGACTGAAGAAGCTGGGTTTGTTTAGTCTTGGGAAGAGGTGGCTCAAGGGGAACCTCATTGCTCTCTACAACTACCTGAAAGGAGGTTGCAGTGAGATGGGGCTGGTCTCTTCTGCCATGCCTACAGTGAGAGGACAAGAGAAAATGGCCTTGAGCCAAGAAAAGAGAGATTCAGATTAGATATTAGAAAAGAATTTTTTACTATTAGAGTGGTCAGGCATTGGAATCAGTTCCCCAGGGAGGTGGGGGACACCATTCCTGGATGTGTTTAAAAGTTGTCTGAATGTTCAAGAGGCGTGCTGTTTGATATGGTTTAATGGTTTAGGAGTTACAAGTGAGACTGCTATGTGGATGGTTGGGCTGGATGATCTTGAAGATCCCTTCCAACCTTGATCATTCTATGATTCTGAGCCTGAGTGTATCTAGTAATAGAAAATATCAGTATTTGTTTTTGTGTGAATATGTGCATAAGAAAGCTCATTACTCTGTCATTCTAAGTTACACATAATCTGGTCCAGCTAAGAACTCAGACATTTAGGTTCTCAGGCAGAGAAGTTTGCCAGGTGTTCTCTGACCCTTGTGTGGGTTTTATATACTTAATTGATATGACCTGTTCATTTTTGTCTAATACTGTATAATGTGCCATTCAAACAGAGCTAACCCTTCTCATGAAATATCTCTGCAGTCACAGATAGTATTTCACTCATATTGTACTGCTGCGCAACTGGGAGATGGCTGTGAACCATCCCTTGGGGTAAGGATGCATATTGTTGTTCTAGTACAATCAAAACGTAACCCAGCTTCAAAGCTCCCAGTCCTGCTGGTTTTGACAAAGCACAGATGTTAACACAAAACTTGTCTTAACACTCATAGGAAATGGACTGACATTTTGAGGGGAATCATGAGGAACTACCAGAGATCATCTTTGTATATTCAGCTATTCCTGAAATCATGAACATTCACACAATGTTCAACGTGTCTCTTTTGAATCCATTTTGTACCAACTAGTTCCAAGTGTGACAGGCCCTGATGTAACAAGCTATACTTTAAGAGCATGAAATATCTGCAGCACTTGAAGTTATGGATATAAATCGGTCTGAGAATAAACTGCTAGACTGGGAAATTTGCAGAGGCACAATCTAGGCAAGACATTTTGTATTTGAAATTAATATGACCCAAGTTTTCAATCTGAGCAACATGATACATCACTCTATAGAGAGACAAATTGAAAAAGTTTCTACTCCTACCAAAAATTTATCATTAGCACCTCAGTGTGATAGGCTCGTTTAACACCAGGCGCAAGAAATTCCTTGGAAGACATAGTGAGCTGCAGAGTAGTTTATGGTGTATCCTTATTACATAGACCCAAGCACTTTATTAGGAGAGATTAATTTCCCACTGTGCATATCCATGTCTCTGTCTTGAAGACCTTGTAACATTCTTGCCTTTTCTTCTCAGGGAGCAGATAATATTGGAAACAGTTCAGAGAAGGGTGTTAAGGGTGATCAAAGGTCTAGAATGTGCTCCATATCAATACTTCTTTTTTTGTGTAGGTGTTGTGTGTTCATTTGCATGTTTGCCTCTAAATCTTGAAAGAGAGAAGAGAGTGGAAAGAGGAAGAGGATAGAATCATGAGCAGCATAGGAAAAACAATTAGGAAATGTGTCTCTCTGTCCTCTTGTACAGGTAATGACAATATCAATTAAAGCTGCGAAGTGAGAGGTTCAAAACAATCAGACTGAAGTACTTTCCCTGGCACTGTAAGTGTAGAAGACCTTGTTCATGGAGAGGGGAATTTATGTCACTCAAGGAAGCTTTTCTGGGAAGGAACATATTCCCATGGATATTTTGGTATTTTTTCTTCTCTTGCCATACAGAGATGTTAACTCCTTGAAAAGACAAAATTCTTCCTGACAACCTTGGAGGTCCTGCGAGGGGCAGCCAGACAAGCCATTAAAAAGGCCCAGAGAGGAAAAAGCAGCACAGTATTTTATGCCCATTGTAGGTAGAATCATCATGTTAGTGTTCTCAGCTTTAGGAAATAAATTTTCCTGAGTCCTTCTACTGCCTGGTATCTGAAGTACCCGCGCGCGATTTTCCTTCATGGATAGACTGTAATTAAGCTGAAGAATTCTCTTCTGGTAGATGCTATGAGTTCATTAGTCAATTAAATAAATTCGTGAAACTAGAGTGCACTGTAAAAAAAAGCTAATAACTTTAGGAGTAAAACTGAAGATGTCATTTATTATGCATGTAATCTCCAAATCTTTAATCTTTTCAGCCTGGTAAATCCTTAAGATGCATTGCTTTATGTGTACACTGCTTCGTCATCTTCAGGTTTTAAATCTGGCCACAAAACAGTGGGCCAGGCAAACTTTTTGCTTTCATAAGGTATGCTTATACCCTTACTTCCTCCCTTCTCTACAGGCTATGAAAGTCTCCTGACTGCCTTCAAGCAGAAAAGTAGTTAAAAAGAGAAAATAGAAGGCAGCTTTATTTTATATTATGTTGTTCAGATTTCTTTCTTTCAGCTGATACTTGGAAATTCAGGTGTGTCATCATTTCCAAGACTTATGGGGAATGGATACAATCACTCAAGAATTTAAGAGTTTTTTTTAAGTTGGATTGCAGTGAAATCCAATTATCTCACTGTTATAGATTATATAGCTTTCTTACATTTAGGGCATTTGAAAAAGAGTTTATTTTTATATTGGACAATTTTCATATTGCTGATTTACTGTGCCCAAGAGTGTGTGTAATTCCCATTTCTTCTGAAACTTTCAGCTTTTATCTTGTGCCTTCAGTGTGTTTACAGCATTTTCAATAAATTTTATATTTAGATATAGATACTGCATGTCAAGATTAAGATGTCCATTTTGTAAGACTGTTTCTTACAAAACAAGAAACGTTTTGCATATGATGCTACAAAAATAAATATTCCACATTTATACATTCTTGCAATAACATGCTTTAAAACATTAAATAAAATATCTGAAGGCTGTTTTATGTTTATGAATTTTTAGGTAATGATGTTTTTCTATCAACTTCAAAAGAAAACAGGGACATCACTAGCACATATTATATCATCATTCTTAAACAGTTGAGGTTACTACGGCATTATACATAGAATCATAAAATTGTTCAGGTTGGAAGAGATCATTAAGATCATCATAGAATCATAGAAACAATGAATCATTAGTGTAAGAAAAGAGAGAATCACAGAATCATTTTAGGTTGGAAAAGACCTTTAAGATAATCAAGCCCAGCTGTTACCCCAGCATGGCCAAGTCCACCACTAAACCACATTTCTAAGCAGCACATCTACACTACTTTTAGATACGTCTGGTTTGCTGACCCTGCCACCTCACTGAGTAACCTGTTCCAGTGCTTAACAGCCCTTTTGGTGAAAATTTTTTCCCTGATATCCAACCTAACATGCCCCTGGCACAACTTGAGGCCATTTCCTCTAGTCCTATCTCTTGTTACTCAGGAGAGAAAACCAATCCCCACCTGGCTACAACCTCCTGTCAGGTAGTTGTGAAGAGCGATAAGATCTCCCTTGAGCCTCCTTTTCTTCAGGCTAAATAACCCCAGCTCCCTCAGCTGCTCCTCAAAGGACTTGTTCTCTAGATCCTTCACCAGTTTTATTACCCATACATATATAAAAACATTTCATTGAATAAAAAGAAAAAAAAATTATTAAGAAGAGTTTATCCTGGGGGATGCCATTTGGTTTCAGTGGAAATCCCAATGTGGCATTCACACTATCATAGTATATTTGGAATTCTTAAAGACTAGAGATTTTTATAAACCATACGTGAGCATACCTATTCAAATATGTATAGATGTGAACATCTGCAAACCTGAATCTTTTCCTCAGCTTATAATTTATTTACATATAGACATTCTTTGTCTTTGCAATTTTAAGTGCATTTTACAGCAAGTTTTAAACACTGGTTCATTTTTAAGCCACAGAATATTTCTTATTTTCTAGTTTAAATTGCTAGTAATGATTTTCTATTTCATTGACCACATTATTTTAATTAAAATTTGTGCTTTAATTCTCATACTCATAATTTTTAAATATATTGTGTAGGTAATAAGAGTTTCTAAAAATATCTCTAAAACCACCCTAAATATCATGAATTTCCAAATAATTACTTAATTTTTCCCCTATAAATACTCTTGCAAACAAAAAGTGACCTAGCCAAAAGTTTATAAATTAAGATATTAAAATGATAATAGATATCAGTAAATATATTGACATTTATTCACTGAACTATTTATGAATCTCTTATATTCTGTTTGCATTTTTTTGTCCTGGTATTTAACCTACTTTTTCCAGTTTTGCAACATAGTTACTGCACAACATATTTTTCAGTAATTTTTGGTCAATAAAGTAAATCTTTTACTAAGCGTATTGCTGTTCTCATACATCTGAATCTTGCCTTGGGAAAATAAAAAACAAAGCCAGCCCTGTAACACCACATTGGTGGGGAAAATAACCCACTTTTTCTTGTGTATTCCCCCATTCATGAATTCAATTTTCAGTCTAGCCTTTGCTTTTCAGCTAACCCTTTTCTTTTTTTCTGTAACCTCAACTGTTAATGAAAGAAACCCAGAAATCGGAAAAAAAAGTCATGTTAGACAATTCAATGCTGCTATCCATGAAAAACATGACACGAAAAATTACTAGAAAGAATAGGATTTTTTAAGGTAATGCCCTATATAAGCAGGTCTTTCTGAGAGTTTCATAGAAATTAAATGCTCCACAGAAAATTAACACCATATAACTCACTGGGTAACCAAAAAGATGTATCTGAACAGCAATAATAATGTAATCTTCATGTTTCACAAAAATTTCATATTTCTGCTCAGGGATATGATATTTCAGTATAGTTATATTCACAGGGTCAGTAAATGTAAGAATAATGGATGACATAACAGGAAGAATATGGAGTTCTCTTCTGGGGTGTAGCTGATAGCAGATAGAGGGGAGCAGCAAGCACTCATGAGGGTTCGAATGTTTGGTGGGTGATACTGAAAACAGGTTTCATGAGAATTTGTGGAAGCTTAATTCTCTCTTTTGGCTACATCCAGATGAGTTAGCTTCTCAATAAAACATGAAATGAACAAAAAGGGAACTTTTTTTTTAATCTGGTGAGAAAATGAAGTTTAGAAGCATTTAAAACAACAATTTCTTATGAGTTCAAGATTACCTCAGAATTATTTTAACACCTTTCTTGTTATTCCCCAAGTATATGGTATAACTCAAATTGTTTCACTAGATTCACCATTTTTGAATGTCCAGTAGTACCTTCAATAGGTTGTTTGGCTAAAGCCAGACTGTTTGGCAATATTATTTCAGTTTACAAAATGAATGTCACACATTTCTGTCAGGAGTTCTGTATCTATTACAATACAAAGGCAGAAGCAGAACTCTGACCTCAAACAATCATAGATTGTTTAGGGTGCAAGACCTTTAAGATGCTGAAGACAAAGGAGAACTGTAGGTTCAGAGAGGGAAAATATTGCATCCACAAGTCCCACACTAAGTCCTTTCTTCAAGATCAAAGGAAAATACTTTCAAACTATATATTTATATATCATTCATATCACCTCTAATGTACTAGTGGGACAGATGATTTATAAGGACGGAAACAGTACAAAATCATGCAGGCTTTGCATTCAGCAGCCAAACCAAAAATAATTTGGAACCAAAATACAGATATTTATTTGCAAAATTCTTTATTTAAATAAAGGAAGAATAATGTCTTTAGCATCCTACAGAGAGTAGGAAAGCTCTTTTAGTCTGAGCTGAACTTTTCCCCCTTGTTACTTAATGCATTTGCACACCTAGTCAGCAATGAGGCCTGTAATTCCTGCTATTAACAGCACAGTTAAAATAATGGTGTAGTATTTTTCTGGTGGAGAAAATAAATTATCCTTTGCTATTTAAGGTTTCAAGAATATTAATCTCTCCTATTTACATTAGCAATTGTGCTATAGCACATGCACCAACTGCTGCATGTTCCTGAAAAATCCCTGTTACTTTATAGCAGTGCCAGGGAAATTACACACACAGATCTGGAGGTTTGCAGGCTAATTATTTTGTGTGCACTAAAAAGAGAAAAGCACTCATTAGTCTTTTATTACAGCATATGCAAACAGTCACAATAAGATTGCATAAGCCTTTGTTTTAAAGAGAAAACTGTGAAAAATTAAAGATAAAACCTGGAACGGCAGCAAAACAGGTGAAGAGATAAGACTTTGAGAAATAACAGAAATGGAAACAGGTCCAGAAGAACAGCAGTTTTATGAGGTTTTTGCTTTAAAAGAGATCCATGTAAGAATTGCAAGTACCCTGAAATTTAGGGAATAAAGAAGCAGTAGGAGAGGAGCTCATGCAGACACTAGCTGTTAAAAAATAGCCACTGGTACATAAAAGAAGTACAAAGCTGACTGTTGTAGTTGAGGGCTCAGAACAGTTTTTATCCCAGCTTTGGACTGCTAGAAACATCCTCCTTAGTTCTCCATGACAATGAACTCTTAAGAAGGGTCTCTCACATACTGAGAGACAGTAAATTTATGTTAGGTGAATTGCAACCCAGGACAAATCACATAATGTCCTTAAATCTTCCCAACTCACTGCAAATGTCTTTTTCAGCAGGTGACATTAACTAATTGTCTTAAGTGTTAAATCCTCACAACCTTAGACAAAAATCAATTGAAGCTCATATCTTAAGGAAGTGGAATACTTTCCCTTCATGACTGACAATTCAGAATTGTTTAAACCTGATTGGCAATGCAAAGCAGACTAACCTTCTGCTGGTGTTTGGGTTTATTATTTTGTTTTTGGGTTTGAGGTGAATCATTCATAGCAGCTTGCTCATGTTTTGTCTTGTTCACATAAAATATAATTGCTCCAGATGTAGAAAAATCACCTGTAATGTGTACCTCTCTTCACACTTTCATTTTTATCACAAACATACAGGGTAGTATGTGTTTTTTATGTGCATCACTAGGTACTTTAAGGGCAATCTAAGCTGACAGATGCAGCAGAACCACAAACTTGTATCTCCAGTTTCCTTTTCTAGTTGTACAAAATGCTCTTTGATGCAAAGAAGCAAAACAATTGTTGACAGAATTTATTTCATGCTGTATGTTAGCAGTATGATGAGAAATATCATAGAAACCCCATATTATAGAAAGGCTTGGGTTGGAGGGACCTCGAATATCATTTACTTCCAAACCTCCCTGCCATGGGCAGTGATGCCACCCACTAGATCAGGCTACCCAGCGCCCCATCCAAACTGGCCTTGATTACTCTGAGGGATGGGTCATCCAGAGCTTCTCCGGGCAATCTGTTCCAGTCCCTCACTACTCTCTGAGTAAATAAGTTCTTCCTAACATCCAACCTAAATCTCTTCTCTTTTAGTTTAAAATATCCCTATGAGGAGGCAAGTTTTTATGTCTTCAGCTTTCCGGCATTTGAAGGAGAACTCTTGTCCTTTCTCCATATGCATCACAATGAGCCTTATAAAGCAAGCTTTCTTCACGTCTGTAAATACAGGACACTCTTGCATGCTCTGAGAGGCATAACAAAGTGTTATACCTTACTTTATGCAAACTGAAAACCGGGTATGGCGGTGGACTACCACCACAGAATCTTCCCTCCATCTCAGTACAGGAATGTCAGCATGCGTCCAGACCATTAACTCATACAATATCTTAAAAAAAGTAATTTTGTAATACAAGGATGAGTGGAGTTCTGATGGATATACCACCATATGGTTTGAGTTCTGCTGTGGCATCAGATCACATGATGGAGCAAAGAAGTAAAAGGCTCAGATTTATAGATGTAATAACACCTGTCTGAGCCTTCTCAGTAAAACAACACTACTGCTTTATATGTGCTAGCTTGATTATATCAGGCTTAATTATACCAGGCATGGCAAGTTCTACTGTAACACCCTTATTTTCCCTACATTTATATTCCACATACGTAAATGGTACATGAGTTATATTTACCCTATTGACTTTGACTGGTGCTAAAGAAAACTTTTATCTCTTTAAATTTGTAAGTTTCTATGTCCACTTACTCTTCACAGACTGAGGCTCATGTTTATAAATCCACCATCAGTCCATCCAAAATATTTATAATTTTACTATTATTCTTAGCATTAATTAGTGGATAGAGCCTTTCCCAAATCTTCGTTCGTGAAGCCTAGTCATGATGAATTACATGAATTTCATTCACTGCTGTAATCTATATAGATTTATCAGATGATCAGTGGTGCTGTCTGGCATACTAAAGTAATCTGTACTGTTTGTCCTTTGCCAAAAACCCAGATGTGTTAGATCCAACTAGATGTTACTTTGATTGACAGCTCAGTGTTTTTCGGGAGTTTGTATTCCTTCATTTTTGGTAGAGTTAAAAACTGACCACAAGTAAGAAATGAGAACATAGCTCATTCTTTCTCTCTCTCCCCTCTCTTTATTCTGGATGAGTTCCCTGGATGTTCTGGCTTGCATGCAGGTGCACAGTATAACAGTTGTGGCAGGGTCCTATAGAAATCTATACTTAATAACTAAAAACAACTAAAAAAAAAGGAGAGACAAAGGTAGAAAGGTTTTGTTCAAACTGTTGAGACTGAATAATTTTGTGACCTCAGAAAAAATCAGTATAACTGACTAATCAAGCGGATAATGTTGCATCTTGCAAAACAAGATTTTAGATTGATTTCTAAATTTTGAGAATAACATACTTTCTGGAGTTGTCTGAACTGCTCTACTCAACTACAGTAAAAGCCTAATTCATCACTGTCACTACAGAGTTATGCCTGTTTAACTCCAGTGGTTTCAGTGAGTTACTGTGACAAATCAGGACCCTGAAGACCACAAGTGTAAATGTCCATCTGTTGGACTGAATCACGCCCTGTACAAAACAAGCACAACTGTTGACTATAGCAAATTATCGTCAAATCTTTTGACACTGTACTGTGTTGACTCCTGTTGAGCTGTTTAGCAAAGCAAATCAAGACCTAACAAAGACAATTTTCCTCACTACTGCATTGTTCTGGAATTGGAAAAGCATAACAGAACCAAGGAAGAATCTGGAAGTAACAGAAATGAGAAGAAGTGAAAAGGCTTGAGGATTCTGCTCTAACGCAATTACTAGCACTGAAACATCCTGAGATAAAACCAAAATTAAAAAAAAAATTCTTTACTGTACCAAATGATCTTTCAAAGTCTCTTCCAAGCTGGGCTGTTCTGTGATTCTGTAAACAAGATAAAATCACTATGCATCAGAATTTTGTTTCTTGAAAGTATTAAACAAGCTACAGAATAAATTAAAAGAACTTAGAAATGTCACTAACAAGTGAAAAGTTATACTATTACAGACAGTAACCTAGGGAACATATATGTGGTAGTGTTATGTTAGGGTATGAAATAAAGCATATCTTCAAAGCAAATTCAAGGTGTTACGAGAAATGATTGCTTACAGAGTACTCTACTTGAATCAGTCTCATGTTCATTTTCCTTTGAAAAATTCTGGTGGCGAGCAAGTCAAACACAATCACTTAAAAGTCTTTTAGAACGTTGACTTCCACTAAAACGTTAAAATCTAAAACAAAATGTATAAAGCAAAAATGACTGTGTCCTCATGTGATACCAATCTTTTAGTGTAGCACATAATGATTTTTAACAAGCACAAGATTAATGAAGAATTAGTTATTGAATTTCTATAAAAATTTGGGATTTTAATAATACATACAAGCAAAAAAAATTTTGCATTAGTTACGTATGGTCACAAACTATAGACCAACATAACATCTGGTTAGGATTCTGCAATAACCAATAGGATTCTGCAATAACCAATCCCTCTTCCTTATTTTGAGACAAAACAAGCCTACCTTATTAAACTTTCAATTTAATTAGGACTGCTAGTTGTACCTTTAAGTAAAATTTATAAAAAAGTTGAAATTACCTTAAAAAACAAACTGAAAATAACAACTAAGTGTTTTTCATCTCTTTCTCAGATTTTCGTCTCGGGTCCATCTGATATCTCTCACCACTGTAGTGAAGGAGGAGTGTAGAAAAATCACTTCTGCCAGAGGATCCTATTTAAAGTCAGGGTCAAAGGTATAGGTTGAATATTACAAAATGCAGGCCTTGTATCAGATCTGTAATAGACACACCATTAAGAAGTGGTATCCCTTATATGGTTCATCTAGGAGATCAGACACACAGAGAAGACCTAAACTAGTCTTTTCAACTAACAACAGAATTCCAAATTCAAGATAAACACAAGTCCTGCAAGTAAGAACTTTACAGCAAAAGTTAATGAAATCAGAAGTATTTCAGTCAAGACTTATTATGTTAATCTCCATTCTTCAAGTTTATTGGGACTTGCCCTAATCTGCATCCCGTATTTTGCGAGAAAGTGTGAGAAAAGAATGAATCAACTCAGAATTTGACATACTTAATAGCTAAAGCAATACAGTCCCCATGGTGCCATCACAAGCACAGCCTTTGTGAAACCAAAGGTCAGACTGACAGTTGGTAGGAAAAGAATCACATGGCTGGAGATTCATGACAGGAGTATCTTCAGGGCTGGAAAGCAGAAGGCTACAACATTTCTTCCTTTATCTCCCTATTTACTGTTCAGTCTTCAGACAAAAATATCCTCTGGCTTTACTTTGCTTTTCAGGGATTTACCACAATCTTTCATGGACCACAGGAGGATTGTTAGTCTATCATTCTGGGGGATCAGAAAATGTCAAGGTTGGTCAGGTTCCTTAACTCATCCTTCCAGAGTAGAAATTCTGTTTGCAAAAGAAAGACCTTTGCACTCTAATTTTTAAAAGTGTGTGAAAATAAAAGATAACCAAATAGCTTCTAACTATTCTTCTGTGAAGTTTTTGGATGGAATTTTGCAAAGTTCTTGTTGTTTTTTCTTTTTTTTGGTGATGTTTGTAGATTAAGGGGTATTCTGTCTCTGATTTAGTAAAGTAACTTTCTCATCCATTTCTTATCATATTACACTTAGTATTAAAAAATCAAGAGATAATTTAAGTAAAAAATAGACAAAAAAATCCCCCTGACTTCAAGCAGACAAAAAAATTGCGGTTTAAGAGACTTTTCAGGGCAATGTTTTACTTAAAAAACCAGCAATTTTCTTGGGTAAGAAAATCAAGATATTAAACTTCTTTATTGATTTGGGATTTTAACAATACTTACAAGCAAACAAAATCTTGCATTAGTTTAATATGGTCACATACTTAACTTGAAATTAGGACTGACCTCCAAAAATAATTTTTTCTGTTTCTTGAATCTACAAAAATCAGACTTACGAAGTTGTGTCAGGAAGATCAATTATTTTTTGGTACTTAAAAATTTCCGAGACTATTCTAGAAGGATGGTCACAGAATCACAGTTTTCACTGAATTATCTCTTTCCTCTAATCTGTATGGAATATGTTGGTTACCACAGTTTTTCCAATCACTTAGAATAAATAAGAATTTGTCAGTCTTGCATGCTTCCCTGTTGCTCTGTCATACAACTTTCTGCTGCATGGCACATCTAACCACAAGAACCCGTTAGAATGAGAGAAAATGAATAAACGTGCAGAAGTAAATGTCAAACAGTGATGAACTTTTTAACGACTTCCCCCTCCCCTCAGTTATTAGCAAAACACCCAACTTCTGAGCTTCACTGTTTGAAACACTTAAATAGTTTTCCAAAGCTTTTATTACTCTACGTAGTGTCCAACACCACGTAACCCTTCTTTGGATCATCTTTTTTTGGCCAACTTTTATTTTTTCATGGATACTCATGCAATTAGGAAAAACATAACTTAGAAGCCCCTGCAGAATGACTTAGAAGCCTCTGCAGAGAAAGAAAATTTGAAGAAGTGAAAGAAAATTTAAAGAAGTAAAAGAAATATTTTCAGAATTTTTTGATTTCTTTCCTGAGATGACTTTGGTTTCTTTGGTTTCTTCACACAGGACATCTCTCTTGATATTTAAATGAGGAACAAAAAGGAAGAGGGAATTAATTGCTGTTTGCTTGACTCTCAGAATTGGTGCATATCAAATAAAATATTTTGGTACACTTTACACAAGCAATTTTCTTCATGAGGAAACTGTCTTGTTAAGACCCTGTACTTTACTGTACTTGGTGAAAAAGTAAACCGGGTTAAAAAAATATCCCAATAACAAAAATAAAAACACAAACAAAAAACCCAAACCAAAAACAAAAGTATATAATTTCTATTAAAAATGAAGTTTTAGAAGCACATTCCTACTCTCATCATCAATCTCTCATTTAACATTTCTTTGTGAGAGGAACAGCAAAAATTAGAAGGAAAGAATAAGGCAACAGTCACACCTGCTGTGACCATCAAAGTTTTTTAATTGCATGTTCCTTATGTTTTAAAATCAAAATAAAAGTATTGCCATTGCCACTACTAATATTCTGCAATTTCTTTCTTTTCATGAAAGGTTCAGACCCCATATAGTTGAATCTATTTCCTTCCCATTTCTTCTGCTTTGCCCCAGTTGACCTTCAGATTTCTGAAAAGTGACTACAAATCCACTGAAATTGTGAGGAGATACAATTCATAGCTTTGTGCTCAAAAAATATGGAAAAAACTAAAGTAGGAAGGCCTCTTCAGGTAATATGGAGAAAACATAGCCTGTAGGTGTAAGGGATGTGAGAGGAGAAAAACAAATTCGTATCTTCATCTTAAGATGAAAACTTGATTTCTTTTAAAGAGTATTCATAAATAAAGCCTTATTTTTCCAGATAAAATTGGGTTACAGGAGTATTTGTAGATCTAAATACTCATTGTTTTTTAAGCTGTGAGCCTATTTAGAAAAGACTATTTAAATGAAGAGAAGCTGTCTGTTTGTTATCTATTGAAGGGATAAACAGTATCTCTGATTACAACTTACAAGGTAATGCCCCTTGACTAAATAGTTCATGCTAGTCGGAACAGTGTAGGACCTTTTGTTTTGCTGAGGAATATTTAATGCCTTTATCAAAAATAGAATAATATTTAGTGATTTCATTTTAATTATATTGTTGGCCTATGAGACAAAGTATAAAATACTCAGCTATTGAAAGAAATGGCTTTTTTATTTTTAAAGATACTACAATTTTCCTTATCTATGTAAATTCAGTTACATTGATATAATGCATTCCATGTGTATTTGTTTCTGTCATGACATAACAGCGTTAAGCCCTAGGTAAAGCTGCCAGTCTCCAGAGGTGTTGCAACAATGGTAAGTAGCTGTAACATCTGACCACTAAAGAAAAAGAGTTTCACATGCCATTTTCATAGCTTGTATTATGTCATGGGTAAGAAATTATCTGCAAATGGTCTGTCATAAACAAACCTTGATGCCTATATATGGAAAATAAGAAAGAGAGACAAAAATAAGAAAATTTTCACATCAAGACCTTTTACCTGTCATATATTATTTTAGAAACTGACAAGACTTCAGTGTTTTTCAGCATGTTTACTTAAAAATATATGCAAATTCCAACAATTTAGTTTTGTCAAGGAAAATTCAAATCCCAATAAGTTATATAACTGAAAATCCAGATTGCTTAAAATTGCTAATTTATAAAAATTTCAAGGTAGCTTGCAAAAAGCATCTTTCATTGGACTCAATGCTGAATATTTTATTTTATTCTTTCTCCTCTTTTTCTTGTACTTCAACTTTTTAACTTGTTCCATAGCAACTTAACAAACATAATATTAATATCTGCACTATGTCAGAGAGAATACCTTAAGAATTCTCCCTGGGTATCAGACACTACTGATGCATTTCACATGAATTTATTCACAGTACAATGTAGACTGAATTTTAATGCTGTGAAAAAATACTGCACTGCTCTAATCAGAAGCTGTCGGACCACAAGTGGCAATGATAATTATGGTGAGTGTCTGTAAGTCACCATTAATTTCTTTACTGCTTACCCATGTAATTCAACCTTGATGTGACAAGGCCACCACTCTCCAAGTATTGGCAGCACAAGAGGAAGTGACAAATTTTATTACGTTTTATGATTAAGACATTTGTCACGTGGGAATTCAGCTGTAGTCTTCCTCCTAGTCATTTTGCTTAGGTGACCCATTAACTGACAGCAACTCACTGCAATGCTATTGTACAGTCTGTGAGCACAGTATATTCTACACAGTGATTGCAATCAACATTATGTAGTTTAGTGAATTTTGTACTAACCACAACTACACAAGAACATCATTACTATTCAGTCACAGGCTGTAAATATATGCTGTTCAACCACATTGATTGTGCTCAGTAGATTTGGCATCAGAGACCTCAGGGTTATTTCAAGCATTTAAGACTGAGACAGGACATGACTGAGACCGAGACAGAAGCTGCCCAGATCTTTGAACACAGTCTCATCCAAATTCTAGTAATCTATTAGCAATGAAAGGTTCTTTGACATACTCCTGATTTATTCTATACAAGACTGCTCCTTCTTCTCACATCTCAAACTTTCAAATAACCAAGTATGGACAAGGCATAAGGTGAGTCTGTGAGTCTGCATTTGGGTTAGTCTTTGTCAAATATATATAGATTTTCCTAAAACAGGAGTCCTTGTGTGCTCCTTCTTGTTTGATCTTTCCCATTTCCTCTCCCCTTAGAAGAGATAGCGAGATAGCTCTGGTCTGTGATACATTAAAAAAAAAAAAAAAAAAAAAAAAAAAAAGTGGTAGCTGGTAATGGAGCATAAAACTGAAGATACAATCCCCAGGATCTATTTTTACCCTCCATTATACAACCTGTCACAGCACCAAATCTTTAGTAACCAAAACTGAAAGCCTTAACAAATCTAGGCAGTCTTCATGAAAATCATTGGAATATAACAGACAACATAGTAACAAGTCTTAAGGGTAATGTAAAAAATGTCTATATTCAATTTATTTCCTTTAGTGCTTTAAACAGCTTTGCATTCTGCCAAACCAAAAGACACAAATCTTGCTTTGCATTCCTCTGAAAACCCAAGTTGTACCATGGTGGTCTTTACATGATAAAGAAATGCAGTCTGCTCTCCGATGAGGTGGAAATCAAAGAGACTTTATTCAAACTTGGCGCTCCCTTTTATCCCCTAAAACCGTGTGACCTTGTGACCAATGGGGTTGTCTATTTCGGCGCATACCCCTTGGCTTCTCTGCCCTCGGTGCGTCCCCCTGCACCCCTGGGACATGCCTCCTACACCAAATCACCTTCTCAACAAAATTTTTTATTTTAATGGGTCCAAGACTGTTTTTTTCCATTTTGTTCTTATGAAATATTTCAAGATTTAAGAACCTTCCTGTTCTGTTCATACACCTAGTCGTTCTCTGCATTTGAGGGTTTCTGATCAGTTGAATCTCTTTCATTTCTTTCTAAACCAGAACCATTGATTATATGGTTTAGCTTCAGGGGGAAAAAAATAAGTCAACAAAACAAAAAACTCTCCAAAACCTACCACTAAAGAAACTCCTGCTTCTTTTCCAAATGTGTTGATAAACACAAATATCATGCTTTCTACTGTTTTGAGAAGCTGAATTAATGTTAACCTTTCCAAGTACATTTAATTAGTTAATTTGTTGAACATTAGATAAACAATAGACTAGATATTTACACACATACATATATAGAGAGTATATTTATGCTATCTTTAATTATTATAAAAGGGTAGTTAAATACAGTACCAACAAACAGGCTGTGGAAAGAAAGCTAGCACAGATACTCCAATAATTTCAAGATATTTTTCATTTTGTTTATTTTCCAACAGGAGAAATAAATTTTAATAACATTTCTGAAATCCTAATGCAGTCTAAGCAGTTGTAGCATTTACTATAAGATTGTTACAAAGAGCAGTATTACACAACGTGGTCAAGCTTGACATGCTTCTTAATCTATGTCATAATTAATAGACTTGAACTCTGTTCTTTTTATGAAGAAGCTACAAAAATTACTATGGCAGTAGACTTCTGCATCAAAGTGTGGTAATTTCAGTTTCTCTCCTTCTCAAGCATATCCCTGAAATGTTATTACTTTTCTAATCCTTCCCTTGTTTTTATGTGTTACACTTATAGCTGGCATGCTATAAATACATTCTATATGAATTTTGCCAAGAAAATCCACATTGTTTACTACAGGATGTGAAACCCCTGTTGTTATGCAATTACAACAAATATGGAAGAAACTGGGGCAGCAGAGCTTTAAAATTATTGTTTTGCTTAAAGACATTGATCTGTACAACATGATAAGTACTCATCTGGGAAGACGTAGGAAACATGAGTATTGCATGCCTTTATGTTTATTTTAACTTGTGCTTAACAGCCTGATGGAGTTTGCAAACTGCACACTGTAAAGTGTTAGAATGTAAAAACTAATGATTGCTAAACATAGAGAAGTTACCGGGTTAGAACTGGTTATTTAACAAGATTTTTATAGGGTGAAGAACGAAGGGCTGAGATATGAAGTGAGCATTTAGAGGCATTGAGCAGTTTGGTGTCAATTCGGTTGGTACTTAAGGAAAGGAGCAGAAGGTGATCAAGTGCATGACAAATTACTTTCTTTTATTTTGTATCTAGTGCAGAATTTCAAAGTTTAAGGGCTTTTCAAACAAGATTGACTGCTAACTGAATTCACAATCTTTATTACAGTCCTGGTTTGTTTATACTTGAGAGTTGTTATCAAAGCTCTCAATTCATATTCTTCACTCTGATTCTCAATAAGGTCAGGGAAACTAAGTAGTCTCTTGTTTTCACCTCTCAGATTCTCCTGAACTACTTTTTTAAAGTTTACTAATAAACTAGCTGGCTATACTCAAAGATATTCTCTCTGATCTCCTCCCCCTTTGATCACTAAAGTGTTTTCAGACACTGGAAATTATTTATGGCTTATCTATTACTTCCTTGAACTTTCCAAGTGATTTTCCTGTTACCTCAATCTTACTTCGGTAGCTCTTGTCATACCCTTCCAACAAGACTCCAAAATTTCATTTACATTTTCTTCTCTCTGCCCCACTCATGCAGAGCTTTCTGTGCTACCATGCCGTCAATGACTCAGATCAGATTTCAGTGTAACCCTTACCCTTAGTATATCTGGTTTCTTTCCCTGTTAAATTTGCAGTTGGTTTCTGGCTTCAGACATTTTAACAGTAGGTTGTTTTAAACCTTTGTTTTTTCTATACCTTTAGCTGTCTGCTTTTCCAGTTCACAGAATCACAGAATATTCTGAGTTGGAAGGGTCCCACAAGAATTGAGTCCCACTCTTAAGCAAATGGCCCATTAAACCCACAACCTTGGTGTTATTAGCCCCATGCTGTAACCAGCTGAGCTAATATTTTTGGGTTAATTAACTCTGAAATGGAATTTTGCAAATTATGCTAATGGGCAAGTTAGTCTTAGATGTTTTTTGGATCTTATCTAGACTTTTCAGCACAGATTACTTCATTCAGGTTCTTTGTTTGCCACTTGCTATGAACCACTGTGTGTATCTACTTCACAAACCTTTGGTTATCTTCAAAGTATTCTAGAAACACTGTGCTGCACTTGGTTGCATTTATTCCTTTAGTGACTTCCTGAATTAATGACATATTTTTCTGAATATACATGCATATAAAATTCATATATATACATATACATATATGTCATATCTTTGTAAGCAGAGCAAGTTTTTGCTATTTCATATTCACCCACAGAATGGTTTCTCAATTTTGTTTACCCTATATTGCTGTCCTCTCTTTAGGTACTATCTTTCCCTCTCAGAAACAAAATATATATCAGCTACGATTTTTTACAAGAAAGGATCTGAATAGATAGCTAAGATTAGGTTTAACATGGAATCTTTTCAGTGCAATAAATTTCACTTTTCCTGACATCTGACCTACTTATCTTTTAGTCCGGTTACATGTCATATCTAATTTAAAACTGAAAATTAAAAAAAAAGAATTAAAAAACCCTAAGAGCACAATTTAAAAGTACAAATATCAACTCCCATCATACTATATGTATTAGGAGGACATTTTTGCTGTCACTGTGGTTCTAGCCTCCCACTGTTGAATTACATTGGATTATTGCCATTGATTCATCTGGAGTAGGCTCTGAGTCACTTTAAGGCAATGAGTGAGATAAAAGAGCTGTGCAGTCTGTCAGATGAATTCTCTTTCAAGAAGATAAACAGTAGTACACATTTTAGTTATAGCTTTTATTAGAAGTCAGTGTTAAGGCGATAATGTAATTAGTAGTGTTGGGAAATACAACACTTCACATGATGCATATTGATGCCTCTTCTCAGGAAATCCTTGATGCCTACTGTTTCTGTCAGACAAGGTAATGTGCCCGTATATTTCATCTGACAGAAACAGCAACTCTGCATAAGCAGATCTGGAAAACAACCAAACTGTGAAAAGGGGTAGCCAAATATTTTAGTGGTGCTCATAAAGTAAATCCATTCTGTCAAGGAGTTGTAAGACTCTGTGTAAGGCAGTCTATACTCACTTGACACAAATACACAGTATGGATAGAGAAAGACAGATAATATGCTGAAAAGGTTTATACTTGTTTCCAAAGACTACTAAGTTTCAAATTTCTCTGTGGGAAACACAGAAGTTATTTAATGATGCCGCTGCTAAATAAATGTACAAAATGAAAATTACATTGTTTTCTATTACTTGTAAAATTAGATTAGTAATGTGCTGTTCAGTGCAGTGCTTAATCTCTTTACCATGGGAAAAGTCAGATATTGTCTTAACCTTAACTTTCCACTAGGTAGATTATGTGTTGTCACAGTCAGTCTCTACAACTATGTCCAACAGTATTCAGCGTGCTAGAAGACTTTGGTGTGATGCAGAATCATGTTTACCCAGTAGAAATAAAAGCCTTACCTCAGTGCAGCAAATGTCACTTCCAAATTTGGTATTCATGCATGAAGAAACTGGACAACTACTTTCCAACCATTTTCCCACTGACTGTGGAGTTCAAGACTTAAGAATATGCTGATGGTCACAAATTGAGTAATACTAAAATAATAGGGAGATTCTATATATTCTCTTATACTGCACATAAAATTGCTGAGGATGAATCCACTGAGACCCTAAGAGCAGCCTGTCTGCAATGAAATTCTAGATTTTGCAGGAATTTCAACATTTGCATTCAGTTCAGTGCTTTCTTCAAGAACCCAATACCACTCACTAATATTACAAGAAAGCATGGTTACAGAAAGGACAACATTATTATCTTATGCAGAAAGGCAGAGGAAGGACAAGGAATTCCCAAGGGACTGGAATAAGAGACATTGTTGCAATGTCTTGAAAGTATTCAAGCAAGGCTCTGACACCTGTACAGGAGCAAAAGCAACCAGAAAGAAATTTCAGCACACAGTAACATTCAGAAAGTTACGTGAAAGTAAAAATGCTAATACATTTGTTAGGATGGGAGAGTTATTAAATTGTATCTAATAAGATTAAAGATTATGACACCTCAACAGAATGCTATTATAAAATACATTTTTGGTAGAGACTACACACACAAGAATCCTTTGATTAATTTATTACTTGTATTCAATTAATGACTCAGATAGACAACTATAGAACTTTGACAGAACCCATTATAAGATATCAGACACTGACCAGAAACACAGAAGAGATTATAGCACAAGATAAAGTATGGAAAACCTATATATCTCTGTCAAGCTGCAAAAGGAAAAAGAAATTAGTTCATGTCTAGAAAGCCAGCAATTTATGGCTATGCTCAGGAGACTGACCATCAGAAAATTGGAAGTTAATAACACAAGCAGAAGAATGAGGAATTGAATCCCTAGAGCAAGCATCTGCTGAAGGAGTTTGAGAGGCCACTGGTAGGCATTCTTGCCTTCTCCTGTGGATACCATACAGAACTTCACCAAGAAAGTAATGTCCACAGTTAGCTAAATCCTTCCTCTACCAACACAATTTAATCAAGTATTTGGAATCCAGTTATGTGGAGATCAGAGCAGCAGAAATGCAAATAGGCAGTTGAATATTTACGTGGAAGAATTTCTTCAGACTATGTAAAAAAACAGTTGCCATTTTCTATATTCGTTAATTTTTATGTATTTTATAGAAAAATTTATGTGACACATCTAGACAAATCTTATGGGTACAAAACCAAGACTTTTCTCCTTTACTGAATGCCTTATTTAATTTGGTAGCTCTGGTAACTGATCTGGAAAGATGTCAGGTTGTGTGGGCCTAACAGTGAGGTTCTGTTGCAATTAACCTCATATTTCAAGGTTAGTACAGCAGAAAGTACTGATCCACAAAGTTTTACACATAAAGAATATCTATAGCTCTAAAATACCAATGTGCTTCATTAGAGATTTAACATTTGTTAACTTCATAAGCATTCAGAAGGATGTTAGACATTCATATTACCATCTGACCTTTGCTATGGAACCAAAGTGACAGCATAGCCCAGAGTGTGATTGTTTCTAAAAATTTCCTTTTCTTGTGTCCTGTTTTCAGTCTGCTTTCTCATGCCTTTTATACTGTCTAAAGCTCATAAGCTTGTTTCACATTATCAGGAAATGTTTATCAAATGAAATTTCTATACTTTTAACACCAATATGAACATAACCTACTATGTCTGATTTTATTAATGGATTATTCCACTTTTTGCCATTTCCACATTGTCCCAAGGTACCACAGTGAAAGTCACGTAAAGCACCTAAAGAGAGGCATCTGCCAGTGCCCTTCCCAGCCATGACTGTAATTAGCAGCAGCACTGAGTGAAGATGGGAGACAATACTTCCTGTGCCCAAGAGGATGTTCTTCACAGCACATCAACACACTGTCTTATGAACCATATGACTCACTGCTCTGTGACAACTGGTATTCTCAAATGCTGACAGGTGCTTGCTAAGATAACTTGAGAACTGAAATTGCATTTTCTTATTGGAAATACTGAAAATGATGCATATTTCTCATTCCTTCTCAGATGACAAAGTCAGAAGACATTTCTGTGTAGCTTCTTTCTCCATGGTCCCACTGAAAAAGAATTGACCTTAATAGAGAGAAACTTAATAACCTAGGTATGCTGTCATGACGATCTAGTTGTGTCTGATATATGATTGAAATAATATAAGCATATGTCACTCTAGGCTATTGTAGAGTAATTTTTAATCAGGTTAAGAATGTTTTAAAGGCTTGTCTCGGAGCTTCAGTACACTTCCAAAGTCCCTGCTAGTGTAATTTTTTTGTTGTTGTCAGACACACTGAATGAGTACATGATAGAAGGTAACATAAAGCTTCCACAGCACTTTCTGACAGCGAGAAGACGGGTTTTTGAAATCATCCCTTCTGACAACCAAGTGGCCAAGACAGAAAGAGTAGTCTCTGAAAACAACAATGTGTATTAATAGGAGCAATTATTTGAAAAGGGAATAATAATTTTAAAAGTGTAATAACTGATCAGTCAAGGCTGATTATTTTATACTTAGTGCTTGATATATTCCTCTTCCTTATATCATCTGTCTGGATGTTTTAGTGTCTTGAATATCCAGCTGATACAATTCTGCTGATTAAGTGTCCCATTTTAGGAAAAGCAGCCTCTAGTTTATTTCAAACCTGTTGCCTGTTACCCTAATCTGACACACTCTGTTTATTGGATCAGAAGACATACTGGATAATTTTATTAAATAATTGTTTTATTTTATGCAGATCCTTTAAAATCACTGTGTGTTAAGAAGCATGATTTCCAAAGTGCTGTGTACAGGGAACTACTTTGTCTTAAGGATATAGAAGATTTTTTTTTTTTTTTGCATGAGAGGATACAGTTAATTTGGTCTAAAAAATGTTTAACTTCAAAACTTCAAAGTTGACTTTTACCGCAGACATTGCACCACATAATACACTACTTTTTGTAGTCTCCCATTATAGAAATACCTGTATTACTCTTACAAGTAACAGCCAGATAATTCAACATTGTCCATTTTTAAAATAAGAAATAAAACATTTAATTTATAAGAAATAATTTTTTTTAATATGAAATGGTGGTGAATTCCACCAATTAACAGCAAGTAAAATTTTGGACACATTGACAAAAGTTTCAGTTTAGGTAGCAATTTTTTCTTCCTTTTGAAACCAAACCAAACCTTAGTTTAAATATTTTGATATAAAGATTAAAGAGCAGCTGCAACCCTAAGAGCAACAGATTTCATAATTCCAAGACATGGATTAGGGCAATACGTTATCTATTAGACAGCTCAGTACTTTGTAGGGGCAAAGGATCTAAGCTGAAACCTAATTCAGTTGTGGGAATGAAGTGGGATCCTCACCAGCTGATTTACTGCTTGTGATTGCCTATTACATTCAAATATGTTCAGAAACACTGTTGGATATTTTAATCTTATATTTGTGTATTAACATCACCTGAGTTTCCTCACAAACATTTAATGTCCTAGAATAACAGCTTTCAGATCATGATTCCTGGATACCAGAAGTCTGTTGTGGGTGAAAAGGGCCTATCCACTAGAATTCTCATTTTGAGACAGAAAGAAATATTTTTGGTAGTGGGGAAAATGGGCAGCCTCAGGGGATACTGCTTTTGCTGAAAAGGGGGAGTGTTTGATGACCTTAGATAAGAGTTTTCAGAAGAGCAGCAGGATTTAAGTAGGATTGCCCAGTCATCTATTGGAAAGCAGGGTTGTCTTAGATATATATTTAATTAACTGAAAGCTTTTCAGTACAATAACAAGAAACTCCTGGGAATTAGTGATACAAAAGGACAAAAAATATCTAATAAAATTCAGGTTTTGACTGCTGGTCATATTTTCATTCCCCTCAGAAACAAGATAGAAGACCAGGATCCTCATGTTTGATACACTGCTTGCTTTCTCTATCTTTCAGTATAATCCAAAACATTTTATTACTATCTAGTAAAATTTTCTTTTCTTGTGACAGTACAGTTTACTTCTTCTTTCTGCCTTTTCCCAAGACTCACTAGACTGAACTAGACTGAAAAATTCCTGAACATCTGAGGGAGCAGTATCTCATCTATATTACTTTGCTGGTATATTTTTTTCTATTTTAACTAGGTGTGATGCAGTGGTAGATATGATGTATTTAGAGAAACCAATAACCTGTTTCTCCATACCATTTCCTTTGACTTCTTTTGTGCCAGTTGTATGAAACTCATAACTTCACTCTTTCCAAAAAATTCCAACTTTCAGATAAGAATTCAGTTGTGTGGGCATGTAAAAAGTGTCAGCACAAATTTTCATGTTCTAGTTTTTATTGACTCAGTTGGCCAGTTTAGTTCTACATACCTAGGTCCTTATCAGTAAGGCCAGTCTATAATTAACAGAAATGCACTGTGCATATTAAAAATTGAGTCCTTAAATTAAAAAAGCAACATGTGTGGTGATGGCAACTTAATAGCAGATGGAACTCAATGAATCACAGAAGAGAAAGGTTTACCTGCAAATTCAAAAATAGATGACCATGTGTGAGGTGCTGTCAGACAGAACGATAAATGTATGGTGCTTTCCTTGCATTTGATGGTAGGAAAATTAAAGCACATAAAAGAGATCTGCAGACTATGTTGTGCTTTTAATTAATGTGTTGTTGTGATGGCTTATGTGCAGAAAAAGTGTGCATCCTAACTTGCTTGAAAGAGTGACATTTAAGTTGCACTGGAACAAATTTACTGGACTTGTATGCAGATTGCATATGTTCATGCACATAGGAGAAAGCCCGGTGAATTTAGTCCCTTGGAAGGGGCTAGTACCAGGTAACTGGGGGGGAAAATGTTTAGGTGGACTAAAAATATAAACTCCCGAACAAACAAAGCTCCAAACAGGGAAGCTCCACAGTTAAACTTCTTGGGAAGTCGTTAAGAAGGAACACACTGGATTGAGCAGTATCTTATCATTTTTTTAGGATCAACTAAATCAATTTCTAAACACAATGGTTGGATTTGTGAATCCAAATAATTTCTTTTACTTTGAATTTATGCCTAAAGGAAGAACTCTTTTTATTTTTAGTCCTAAATACTTTTTTTTTAATATGAGGAAATGAAAGTAGTAGAGTCTGTCAAGGGTCATTAACAAACCTTCGAAAGCTTCTGTTTTGCTTGAAAGCAGTAGTAGATTTACCATACTAAGCTACATTCTAAGTACTGCTCTTGATAATATAGAATTAATGTGTGTTGGTTTTGAAAGAAATTGTGCACACAAAATAAAAATCCACTTTCAGTTATCTGTGCCCTTCAGGGTTGTATTTAATTGACTTTAGGACAGAGAGCAGGGTTATCTCTCTCATCTCATAGACCAGCTGTAGTGCTGCTTCCAGCAATGAAACATTTCAACCTTTAGGAGAGAAATCCTTCAGTAAAAGAGGGCTGTTAAATGCTCTTGGTAATACTGTGAACAGGATTGTCGCTAAGTGCCCCATACGACATTGGGATTCTGGCACTGAAGAATAACTTAGCGTGAAATAAATTACTTTCACTCCTATCCAGGATATCAGAAAGATCTGCAGAAGTTGCCCTTGAGCTAAAGGGCAAAAAAGAAAAAGGGAGTTTGATCTTAATAATGCCTTGCTAATTCTCATTAATGAGTGGGATATCCTTTGTGAATTATAAAAGGAATAATGAAATGAAAGAAAAATGTATTGATAAAAAGCAATTAGAATAAATCCCAAAGAAGACCAGCTCATGAGAATATAGAGGTTGGTTTAAGCTTGAGTAGTTAGAGCAATCATATACACATTTTAAATTAATGCACTTTTTTCCCCAGGTTCTAGATCTGCAGTTGGCCATGGGATAGTTAATGAGGTCATACTGTACTCTTTTTTAAATTCTTATTTGAAATTTCCATAGCTGTAGCAGTTTTTCAAATGCTTTAAAAAGCCATTAGGGCCTTTTTTTTTTTTTTTTAAAGAGCTGATACAGGAAGAATTAAAGAATTTCCAGAAAGCTATTTGGAATTGCTTCTGAATTATTTAAAGAGTGGGTAAATAGAACAAACAATTTTTAGCCACATCCCACACTACTAGGGTTTGTGCCCACTGTTGCAGATACACACGTTTGAAAATATTTAAAGCAATACTTTATTCTTACAGTTCGCGCTTCTCTAAAATTTCCTTAAATATTTTGGATGCTGATAATTTTATATTTCCTAATAATCATGCATAAATATTAAACTATATAAAACACCACCTAAATATTAAAATATTTTTTAAAAAAAAAGCTATCTGATAACAAGTGCAAGATGGCCAGCTCTACAGGAATCAGAAATAGCTAGAATTGTGGTGAAAATAACTCTGTCAAACTCATTTGCAAATACCTGAAGTATTACATATTTCTTTTTCTCTGTAGTTGAATCGCACTGTTGTTGTGGTTTAGCTCTGGCAGTCAGCCAGCCCCACACAACCACTTGCTCACTCCCCTCTGATAGGATAGGGAAGAGAATTACAAGGGCAAAAGTGAGAAAACTTGCAGTTGAGATAAAGAGAGTTTAGTAGATGAAGTTAAATCTGCACACGCAAGCAAAGCAAAGCAAGGAATTCGTTTACCCCTTCCCATGGGAAGGCAGATGTTCAGCCATCCTCAGCAAAGCAAGGCCCTGTCATGTGTAACGGTGACTTGGGAAGACAAACACAATCATTATGAATGTCCCCCTGCTTTATCTTTCTTTCCCAAATTTCTTTGTTGAGCATGATGTCACATGGTATGGGACATTCCTTTGGTCAGTTGGGATCAGCTGTTCTGGCTGTGCTTCCTCCCATACACTTGCTAACACCCAGCCTACCTGCCTGGAGGAACAGAGTGAAAAACAGAGAAGGCCTCAGTGTTATAAAGTACAGTAAAACAAAATATAAGAAATAGCAAATATAAAAATTATAACAAATCTCAAAAAATATTACTAACCCCCTCCATATTCTTAACCTTACTCTTTTCAAATCATAGCTTTTAGTTTTAATAATCTCTTCTCTTGCTATTACCACTCTAATATCAAAACATTAATATTCTAGCCATTCTAAAAATAAACTCTTGCAAATGTTTCTTTTAAGATTGTTGAAAAATTACATTCAATTTTTAAAGTTTTAGTTTAAAACCAAAGTAAGGGTATTTTGAAATAGGTTTAAGTTGGGAAATAATTTGCATTACACTTTTGTCTGATTAAGCCAATTAAGTATATTTTTGAGCAGTCAGAAATTTCAGATATGCACTTAGGTGTGTCTAAGTCAAAGGGTCTTTACAAAATTGTGGATGTTAGCTGTGATGTTGGTAAGGATCCATATATGTCATATTATCTTGCCCTTTGTGGGCAGTTATGCAATTGCACTGAAACTTAATGAGAGAAGAGTAAGATCACTCATTTTACATCAGAGAGATATAGGATATTCACAGATAACTTAGTTATCAGGGACTTATTGATCAAGAAAAGCTAACATAATATCTTTAACTCATTCCAGTCTATAAAATCAATTCTGTAAGATCATGCTGATGACTGCCTGATCACTATCTGTAATGTAGAAATTAAACAAATCACAAGGTAAATTCCAGATCACATCCAGGTGGATACCTGCTGTATTGAATGGTCAAAATGTTAGAAGTTGTATTTATGAAGTACTGCTCATCTGGCTAGGAAAAAAAAAGGCTTCTGAAAAATAGTTTATGAAAGGCTGCAAATTCCTAATCTTAGCAGAGTTCTGTGGTAGCTGTAATATATAGAACAATATTAATCAGCTCAGAATAGATTTATGGGCTATTTATTTGTAACTCAGCACACATTCATAACACCCTGGTTAATATTTTTAAAAGAGATTTCAAGATTTAATCATATTTCAAATTTGATAATGCTGCCATTTAGCTTATCACAACAGTAGGTTAAAATCCTATTACTGCTGCTTACATTAAACGTACAACCATACCAGAGAAAAAACCAAAAGAATAAAAACCCCAAAACAAACTGTGAGGGGAAAAAAAAAGTATTTCTGGATTTAGTATTACTAGAATTGTATAATTGTATGTAGTTTATTCAAAAAAGTTCTAACTGCTATTCTGGCTACAGATGCAGAGGGATAGAATGATAGTAGTTTGTTCATTTACTTTTTGAAAGAGTGGGCCAATTTTTTTGCAAATGACCAAGACTGAAGAATTTGAGGAGAAGAGAAAAAATTAAGGTGTATAGAGGAGGATTGCATGTGAATACAAAGAGTATTGCTGCCAGTAGAGGGTGAGATGGGAACTGACATCTCATGCACACTCAAAAGCCTACCAATCTCTTCATTGTCTCAAAAAATTCCTGCACTGAGGGTACCTAACTGGAGCCTCCTGGTCTTTTATAGCAAAAAGAAAATCCAAGCAATTCTCATCTGTATCTGACATGGTAATCAAAAGTCTATTGCACTTCTGATTCTTCCCTGGATCAATGTAGCTCACTAATTTTACTGTAAGGTCATCTGCTTTTCAGAAGCTCATTCTAATGCTTCTCAATTCCCTTTGAAGCTACATGCCATGAAAAACTGGTCCTGCAGTACCAGGTTTAACATTCAGTGCTACAATTCCTTACTCTTTGTCAAATCACTTCCTGCCAAGTTATATTCATTGACTGCCCGAAGTCCTTATGGCAGCCTTAAGTCTAACTAAAACCATCCTATCTCTATGTTTCAAAACCAGTGCCTGCTTGCTTACAAGTACCCTTCTCTAGACTGCAATGCTTCTAACCAAGGTCTCAATCATTTCTTACAATCTCAGCCAAACGTGTCCAAATTTTAACGGCCCTGAATAATAGTATGTCTTTTACATCTAAGCCCAAAATGTGACCAGCACGAGAGTCTGTGTGAAAGCCAACAGCACATCAGTTTCTTGCTCTAAAGAGAAACTCACAGGATTCCGACAGCAACACAACATGCTAAATTTTCAATAATTGAATGCAGAAGTGAATAGTCACATCAATGCATTTGATCACATAAAGAAAGAGCTTTGAAAGGATTCTCAAGGCCTGCATAACCATGGTTTATTGAATTATGGTTTTGATCAAAATTTACAGTCAAAAAAGAGTTCCTCTTTGTTTAATTTGATGTAAAATCTGAGGTAAAATTGTATTGTAGGTTGTCTATGAGCCAGCTCAGACATCATGAACAACTTATTAATGATGAATATTTGTTTGGACATACATTCTGTTACAATCTGTTAAATATAGAATGTAGACAATAATCCTGGTTTCAGTGCTTCAAAAACCTGTTAAAACAACTTGTTTTGTTTCCTTTCTTAGATTTCCCTGGCAAAATATCATATTGAAGCTTGATTATTTAAGTCCCAGATAAGTTGCTGCACTTAGAACATTTGCTAATCTCTAGAGCATTGATAATCTACTCCATTGGCACAGAGCACCCATAAGCACTGAGAAGCCTCAAGGAAGTTCTAACTGAAACCTAAAGCTGAAGAGATCTGTTCTTCATGAATATACCCACTCTTCATGGTGTTCTTCTTGCATATCATTATTCAAACATAGAATTTAATGAGCCATTAGGATGGGCTAACAACAACCATCAAATACCAATAATTGAAAGTGCAGACATAGAACTCTAGTTTCTTCTGAAGCTTTATGGCAGCAAATCCTGAGATAATGTTATTTGTACACTTAAATTCCACGAATTTGTAACAGAAACAGCAAGGTTTGTATGGATGTAGAATGAATGAAACACGTGTGCATAAGCATCAGAAAGAAAGGTACAAAAAGGTTTTAAAAGGTAGTCTGCACTAGGAAGGAAAGGGTACCCTTCCCCAGGCACTGAGGAAGATGTTGCTTATGGCAAGATGAAAAGGCTTGCACTCTGAAAAGGTCACAGTACAGATGACTTCCTAGATGAAGACCACTACCTCCACACAAGAAAGAAGGCTAGGTTGCTGCATACACACCATTCTGTTTTTATGTTTGCTCAAACGAATAGACTATGTACCCACAAGTGAGTAAAAAACATACAATAGGCACAAACTTGCCAAACAAGATGTGGTTGCAAGATTATGTAAAAAATTACCTTACTTAAAATAACCAATACACAGGCATTTAGTATTTTTCTTTCTTTAGTTTCAACCATTGATTTATTTCTGTTTATGGTAAATATTCTTTGTTCTTCTGGAATTCTTAAAGTTCCCAAGTAAATATTTCTCATTTAGTCCATTTCCTTCCGGTGAAAAGTTACCATGTATCTCTGTACAACTGTGTCTTTCAGAAATCCAATTTCTTCACTCTAGCTTTGATGCAGCTGTACTCAATTCAGCACTCAAATTCACAAATGTTAGTAAGAAAACAGCACAAGGAATGAAGTAGATTCTAACTTGTGTAATTTCCCTGAAAAGTAGTAATCACAATTAACTTTCTCAGTAGATGTGACAGAAGTTCAATGATAACAGAAATAATGTTGCTTTAGGAAGTTCTCAGGGTTTGGAGACTGAATATTCACCATGGCTCTTGAAGAAAGGCAAATACTAGTATTTATACATCAGCATTTCTAAAACATCCATAGGCAAAGCAAAAGAGTTCAACAATTGTATTGCCTTTATGTTTCCTAAATGAATGTCTCAGAAATATTTTACGCTACAGAGAATGAATGCTTTTAACAAGTTAATATACTAAAGTTATATATAAAGAGAAGCTATCAGTCCATTAAACAATAAAATGTGAAGTATTTATAAGGTAGACTGTGAGACCCTGAAGTTTTGTGGGATCTGTTGCTCCAGCTGGATCCCTACAAGTCTATGGGGCCTAATGGATTCATTCCAGAATCCTCAAAGAGCTGGCTAGTGTAATCGCGAAAACTCTTTTGATGATTTTTGAGCAGTCTTCGGAATCCACAGGGGTCCCAGCTGACTGGAAGCTAGTGAATGTCGTCCCAGTTTTCAAGAAGGGCAAGAAGGAGGACCCTGGCAACTACAGGCCTGTCAGTCTCACTTCAGCATCTGGTAAAGCTATGGGGAAGATTATTCTGGGAGGTATTGAAAAACACCTGAAAGACAACGCTGTCATCTGTCACAGCCAGCACGGCTTCATGAGAAGAAATCCTGCTTATCAAGCCTGATTTCTTCTTATGACATGGTAACCCACCTAGTTGATCAAGGGAAGCCAGTTGATATAGTCTTTTTGGATTTCAGTAAAGCTTTTGATACTGTTTCTCACAGGATCCTTCTGGACAAACTGTCCAGCACACGGTTGGATAAACACATCATGTGGTGGCTGAGCAAGTGTCTCACGGGTTGAGCACAGAGGACAGTAGTGAATGGGAGAACATCAGACTGGTGAGCTGTCACTAGTGGGGTCCCATAGGGCTCCATCTTGGGCCTTGTGCTCTTCAAAATCTTCATAAATGACTTGGACATAGGACTGGAAGGGATACTAAGAAAGTTTGCAGATGATTCAAAACTGAGAGGAGCTGTTGTCTCCCTTGAAAGTAGGGAGGCCCTGCAGACAGACCTTGGCAAATCAGAGGACTTTACCAACTATATGAAGTTCAACAAGGGGAAGTGCCAGATTCTGCACCTGGGATGGGGCAACCCCTACATGTATGGACAGACTGGGGAATGAGATGCTGGAAAGCAGTGCCATGGAAAGGGACCTGGGTGTCCTGGTCAACGGCAAGTTGAACATGAGTCAGCAATGCCCTGGCAGTCAGAAGGGCCAACTGTGTCTTGGGGGGCATCAGGCAAAACATCGCCAGCTGATCAAGGGAGGGGATTGTCCCACTCTGCTCTCCACTGATGTGGCCTGACCTGGAATATTGTGTTCAGTTTTGGGCACCACAGTATAAGAAAGACATTAAGCTCTTAGAGGTCATGCAAAGGAGGGCAATGAAGATGGTGAAGGGCCTGGAGGGGAAGCCATATGAGGAGTGACTGAGGTCACCTGGTCTGTTCTGCCTGGAGAAGAGGAGACTGAGGGGAGACCTCATTGCGGTGTACAACTTCCTTGTGAGAGGAAGAAGAAGGGCAGGCACTGATCTCTTCTCTGTGATGACCAGAGACAGGACCCAAAGGAATGATCTAAAGATGTGTCAAGGAAGGTTTATGTTAGATATTAGAAAAAGTTTCTTCACCCAGAGGGTGGTTGGACACTGGAACAGGCTCCCCAGGGAAGTGGTCACAGCACTAAGCTTGAGAGAGTTCAAGAAGAATTGGGATGATACTCTGGTGCACATGGCGTGACTCTTGGGGATGGTCCTTTGCCGCATCAGGAGTTGGACTTGATGATCCTTGTGGGTCCCTTCAAACTCAGCATATTCTGTGATTCTATGATTCTGTAACAAGGTAAAAACCATAAGTCAGTTTTGTGTGTGAGTGCTGTCACACACATATTGCTTGCTATACCGGAAAATTATCAGCATAAGAACCAGGTCAAGATCATTACTGATCAAGATGCCCTTATATTCCTCTAACTTTTTTCTGTTACCTAAATATAAATCAGAAATAAAAATCTGTTAACTTTTAAAAGCCCCAAACCCGAAAATTTCCAAAAGACAAACCCAATTTTAACAGATATTTGTGTGCAAAAGTTTTTTGCATTACCTAGGAAATATTCAAAAATGATAAACATTGAAAGTAAACTGGGACTACTCTATGAATGAGTTCATAGCTATTGACTCATTTATTGGTGCTTAAATCAGGCTATAAAACATGAAACAAGAGAGTAGACTTACAATATATCTGTTCTATTAAATCTAATACCCTGAAACTACTTTTTTGCTTAAAAACAACAAGGCTTGTACAGCTCAACATATCATCCCCTTCATCAAGGAGAGAAATAGAATTCAGGAAGGCAGGACAGGAAAAGCTGCAGAACTGTTCCAAAAAAGCAGATGAAACTATGTAGGGACAAATGTAAGGTTCCACACTTAGTCAGAAATCACAAGCTCCAGAGTCACTCAGGACAGAAATTTTGGAATATTAAAGCAGGTACAAAATCCTTCCTCCTCTTTGGGCCTGATGAAATCTGAACTGGAGAAAGTGCTTTTAATTTTGGAAAAAAATCTCTTTAAAACAGACAAATAGCAAATTATCCTTAGCCTACATGGCAGAAAAGGTAAATAGTGACCATTGTGTAACAGTTTAAAAAGAAAAATAAAAATATAACCAGACAACAGCACAGATTTTTGGTGACGATGAAGAACTTCAGTTGCAAGCTGTCTTCATTATGTAAAACAATGCAATTTCAGCTTTGGGAATAATTTACACTCTGCTCTTGTGCTTGACTATTCTCTGAGTGAAAAAGTTTTTCCTTCTATCCAGTGTGAAACTTTTCTCTTATCTCAACTCACGTTTCTAGTTTCTTGTCCTCCCACCATTTACCATTGTGAAGAGCCACAATCCATCTTCTCAATTACCATTTGTAGGCTTCTGCAGGCTGCCATTAGGTTTCCCTGACCTCTTCTCCAGATCTGGTCCCTCAGCCTCTCCTCAAAAGGTGGGTGCTCCAGGACCCTGCAACAACAGTGGCCTTTGCTGCACTCATTCTGATGTATGTCCTTTCTGCAATGCATGGCTGGAGGTGGAGGAAGGAAGACAACAGTGCCTAGGTATGGGGTCACTAGTGCTAGGATGGTAGACCTTATCTCTTCCCTTATGTACTGCCTCTGTTCCTGTGAATACTGACAAGGATACTGTTGGAGACCTCTGCAGTAAGTGCTTTTTTCAAAGGCCCAGAAAGCATATGTTCCATTCTTATATCTAAATATTTGCAATGTCTTTGTATCCACACATACACAACTAGCAGTGAATCTAAAACTCCTAATACTTTCTAGCATATTAAAATCAGAGTTCAATGTAATTATTGTTAAAAAGATATTAAAGCCAGAGGATATATATAGATAAATATTGAATATCAGGAAGCAGACTTCACACTGAGAAGTGATCAGTTTTGTTGAAACTAGAAGAATCAGACTGCCTATCAAACCACTTATTCAGGATTGTGTGAAGTAAATAAAAAGCAGACTGAGTTGCATCACAGTGGAGAAGTCATGCTGCTACAAGGAAGTTTTTTCTCTCTAGGAGGGCCCTTTTGATGCCTGTAGTGGACAGCTGGAGCCTCTCTAGCACTTTGAAACCCTTCATACTACGTTTGCTTTGTTATGGGATTGCTACCTAGGTACACAAAACCTGTCTTGCAGATGGTGATTGGGAAATAGAAATTTCCAGGTTGTACTTTGCAAATGTGTAATACTGGTGCATAGGAAAGGTAGGGGAAAGGTGTAATCGAAAGGAACTGAGAGGTTGTAATCAATATGAGTGAAATTTAGTCAGTGTTATTGAACCACTTTTGCACCCAACAGGAAAACTGAAGATGAAAAATAATGAAGGTTGCATGTATCACTTACAATTTGCGGTGCTGGGGAGACGTTCCGGTTTGCAGGGAAAGGTTCCAACAGTTTGGAAGAAAGGAAACATCAAAATTATTGTCAGGAAGTGCAAGAAGAAGGATGAGGCACTGTCAGCCCTCATGTGGATCTTCAGGAGTGTGATAAAGCAAATCTTTCTGGAGACCCTTTCCAAACACAGGAGGAATGAGAATGTGATCAGGAATTAGCAATATGGATTTACCATAATGAAATTGTGCTTAATCAATCTTATATGACTGACTTGGTGGTTGAGGGAAGGGTAGTACTTGTTGTTATCCTGTTACAGAAAAGCTTTCAACAGTCTCCTGCAGCATCCTCTGAGACAGGTGAAAACAGTAAATGAACTGAAAACTGGCTGAACTGCTGGACTCCAGCTGAAGGCCAGTCACTATTGATGTACTCCATGGGCTGACCCAGAGTGCAATACCTCTTAAAATTTTTGTTAATGACCTAGAGGATGGGACAGAGTGTACACTGAGCAAGTTTGCAAGTTATACAAAACTGAAAGGAGTGACTGATACAGCAGAGAGTTGCTGTGATTCAAAGGGACCTTGGCAGGTTGTAGAATTATGCAGGGAGGAATCTTATGAAGTTCAGTGTTACAGGGAAATGCCAAGTCTTGTACGTGGACAGGAATAACCTCAGGCACTAGCATACAGTTGGGGCTAAACAACTTAAGTTCAGTATATCCCTATTCACTACCACACAACAAAGGCTTTGCTGTACTTTTCTGTAAGTAATAATATGTAAAAAACAGGTCACTACATTTAAGAATTATTTTAAGGTCCAAGTTGAACTTTCAACGTTAAAAATCCATTTGTGTGCAACACAGATAGAAGTTAGAGATCCAATCCATTGAAATACCATCACCAAATTAAAAAATAATTAGGAGACTGCCAATCTTGAAAATTGAACTTTTAAGAGTCCAATCTTAGTGAATGTCTTAACACTTCGGACTGAACTGTTTCATTATTCTAATTTCAGCACACATTTTCTCTAAAAATCTTCAAAAAGAAAAGTTTGTGAAAGATGCATTTCAAAATGTTCTTTGCCAAGTGTGTTGGGTTTGCATGACAAGGTTTGGGTGGGGGAAAAGTGCCGTAGTGGCTTCTGTGAGAAGCTGCCAGAAGATTCCCCCATGTCTGACAGAGCCAATGCCAGCTGGCTCCAAGATGGATCTGCTGTTGGCCAAGGTTGAGCCCATCACTAGTGGTAGTAGCATAAACTGGGATACATATTTAAGATGGGGAAAAAAGCTGTGCAGCAGCAATTGCAGCTTGACAGAGGAATGGGAATATGTGGGAGAAAGAAGTCGGCATTCACCAAGGTCAGTGAAGATGAAGGGGGATAAAGTACTCCAGGTGTGAGAATAGAGATTCACCTGCAGCCCATGGGGAAGAACATGGTGAGGTAGTCATCCTGTAGCTCAAGGTGAAGCAGAGATCCATCTGCAGCTAAGGCTGGAGCAGGTGGATTCCAAAAGGAGTCTGTGACCCTGTAAGAAGTCTGTGCTGGAGCAGGCTTCTGGTGCAACCCATGACCCCATAGAGAACCCACACTGGAGCAGCTTGTACCTGAAGGAATGCACCCCTGGAAGTGAAGGGAAGAACTGTAGCCTGCGCAGAGGACTCATGTTGGAGATGTCTGGAAGGGACTCCATGCTGGAGTAGGGGAAGAGTGTGAGGAAGCAGGAGCAGCAGAGACAACATGCAGCCCCCATTCCCTGACCCCCTGCATCACTGTGGGGGCCAGAAGGTAGAGAAAATGGGAAGTAAAGCTGAGTCCAGGAAGAAGGGAGAGGTGGGTGGAAGGAGTTTTAAGATTTAGTTTTGTTTTTCCTTATCCTGAGAAATTATTTCTTATTACTCTGATTTGATCAGTAATAATTTCCCAAAGTCGAAGCTGTTTTGTCTGTGATAGTAATTGGTGAGTGATCTCTCCTTGTCCTTGTCTCAACCAACAAGCTTTTTGTTATATTTTCTCTCCCCCATCCGGCTGAGGAAGGAAGCAATAGAGCAGTGTTGCTGGGCATCTGACCTCCAGTCAGGATCAACCCACCACACCAACCTTCAGATCTGTTCATGGCAGGTTATCATACTGTGCAGCAGGCAGTAGAGGAGTTATTTTTTGTAATTAATCATGTAAGACAGCTTTCAAAACTCACCGGTAGTATCACTATGGGCATGTGACTATTAGAATCTTTTTATACTCTACTGCAGTATCTCAGGCAAAATAGTTGGACTCAAGTCCTTTGTCTGGAATACCTTTGACAGAATGCAAACTAAGGTTAATGAAGTTTTAGTGGTGCTTTTGGGGCTGCCAGCTTGCTAGCAGAGCTCCTGTTTAGAGCTCATGTTAGGCAAAGGTAAGATAGCCACCAAATATTTCTCAAGTATTCTTAATAAATGTAGTGGCCCTGATAGAGAGACTATTGTATATGGAAGAGGCAATGCTCCACCAACAGTTGGCCTGAGTGGCTGCCAGTTTGTGCTGTGCAGTGCTACACGTATTACTTGGCCTCATGTAATCACTTGATGAAGGATAAGCTCATCCTCTCCTCTCCTCCCCTCCCCTCCCCTCTCCTCTCCTCTTTTTTCCCTTTCCCTTTTTCACCCATCTTACAATAATCATATTTTCTACATAAACTTATTTAATACATCTTTTCTGGTTGCAGCAATTTTTTGTAGTCTCAAACAATTTCAACTGATCAAATGTATCACTGAGGCTATGTGAAGAATTGATTTCTTTTCCCTCTGGTGATGGGGTTAAAGAAAAAAAAGTCAAGATTTCACAATGGAAGATTTTATAACTGGTTCCCAACTGGCATCAGTGATGATGCTACTGGCACGTCCTTGTCTTTATCCTGAAATATAGGAACGTTTTCATAAATACAACTTCTTGAAGAAAATCCTAAAAAACTCTAAAAATAGCAATAGGAGCAAATCTCACCACAAATAGGTATTTTGTGCAGAGTCCTATTCCCTGATCTGAGAGACCTGATGCTGTATCATTCCAGGTTTTCATCATTAGGGATGTAATACTTCTCTAATTTACTATCATCTTTTCTGGACTATTGATATGTGGCTTTCTTGTTGGGATTCAAAAAGAACCAAGCACCTCCTGTTGCAAAACAATAAATGCAACTGTTAAGACTATACTAAAAATTGGTTAAAGCTCTCATCTTCCTTTCTTCTATTCCCAGCACTGTTGTCCCTGCAGACCCCAGTCTCAGGATGCTACTAATTACTAATGTAATGTCTTGTAATAAAAGATTTTCTACATCATTGCAAGATGAGAACTTTAGTCATGACCTGATGCTTAAAAGGCAAAATTTCTAGTGCTACATGACCTTGCTAGGACAGTGAAATCCAGAATTGCAGCTGATGGTATTATGCAGGAATAGGTCCCAGTGTGCATACTTTAGGAGCAAAATATTCCTCACGGCAACTTGCTATTTGTTTATGTACATATCCTGTACCTCTTTGGATTCACACAAACCCACCTGAGTAATATTTCATTAATTGAATTTTTAGTACTCTCTTTTATTGACACCCAGGGCTTCTCTAGACATGCAGCTTCTGACATTCCATGGAGTTTTTCATCGCAGATCTGATGCCAGATGTTGTTTCAAAACTTTTCTGAATATCAAGTTAAATCCTTTTTAACACAGTGCCGAACTTCCAAAGAGAAAAAACAAATTAACACCCCACACATCTCAGTTTATTTCTCAGATTATTAGACAATAAACAGTTCAACAAATTTTAATCCTAAATATATCCCTAATGCTATTAGAATAACAAACATTGACTGAGTTATACAACAGGGAATTAAAGTATGGGAAACAATAAAAGGCTCAAGAAAAATACACAACACAAACTAGACAATTATCCATTTGTTTTTGAAAGGGGAATCTTCAAGCAAGAAGCACTGTTTGTAGATAAAATTTTCCCGGCAGACTATGAAGGCTCCAGTAGAGAGCACTTTTCAGGGTTTTGTTTGTTTGTTTGTGAGTTTTTAAAGTCAAGAAAGATCTCCTTTACCTATTCCTACTGGTTCAAAGATTGTGGCAGAAGAGAGCTAGAAACACAGGCTGTAAGACAGAATTGCAGCTCTGATTATAATATTTTAATCTCACAGATATTGCAAGATCCCTATGAGTAGTATTTCATGCTTATTGCTCTGTTGCTTACCCTCATGTAGTTTTAATTTAGAGATCTTTTTCTGATTTGGCACTGAAAAGATTACATAGATGAGAGAATTTATCTACCTTTCTGTTCTTTTTTCTTTCTTATCCCCTGTTTCATATAGATTAAATACATTGCCATTGTCAATTTCTTTTGTCTTAATAGTTAGGGTATGCTATTATTAAGAGAATCAACAGTAATTATGGAACATATCAGCAAACAGAAACAGGATAAGAAGGTTTAGGTTCATAATGTTATTAGCAACACTGATAGTCGAAGTAATGAAGGGTTTATGATTTCAGACAATTCAATAAAACTCATGAGACTGACACTTAATTACAACATTGTAAAGCAAATGTTCTCTCTTCTTTCAATGTCTACCTTGAAAATGTTTTAAATTAACAGATAAAATACAGGTATGAAATATATCAGATATCTGCAGAAAAAAGAGATTGATCCTGACATATGGGGCTTCAGAACACACCAGCAAAATACATTTTGCAATTTTTTTTTTCTCAACCAAATTTTTCAAGTAACACCTGCAAAAAAAAAAAAAAGTGGATTGTTGAAAATGTAAGTACATAAAATAAAAACCTCATGTCTTAAGGACTAAAAATTCTGACTCACCTTGAAGAAACACTAACATTCCCTCATCAATTTCTGCCACAATTATATGCAATTCTATACAGAATACTTCTGTTTCTTTTCTTGGTTGTGGTGAAACTTGAATCATAGACTAAGGGAGGACAGCATATTCCCATGATTCTCTGATGTACTATGGCTTTACCATGTACTTGGAAACTTTATATCATGGTGAAACACAGGGTGAGGCAGGCACATAAACAAAACCACAGCTCTCAGCAACAAAAAATCCGAGCTTTATTTACTAAGTGGAACAGGTATAGTGAGTGAATAGCAATTTAACACATACACACATGCACAAACATACGCACACATGGTACAGAACATGTGCACACCATTTAAGGTCTATGGCCCAGTTGTGACCAGCAACATGGATGTCGTGGTGGAGGACATTCCTTGAAGCTAGCTGACGTGCTTCAGAATTAGCAGGCGGCCTGGCCTCTTTGTACTGCTCTTCCACCTCGGGGTTAGCCTTCTGCATGGCTTCAGATGCTTGTAAGGCCCCAGGTCTTGAGCTACAAACTCACCAAAGGGGTTTTACTTTAAAAATATAGAAGGCTCCAACAGTATCCATCCTCCAGTTTATTAAAAAAGCCCTCAATTCTGTTAGCACTTTAAGAAAGAGTGCATAGGAGAAAAAGCTGCACATAGTTTCTCAGGGGCTACTTTTACTGGTAAACTTTTGAAAATAAGGGAACTTGGCAAAAGTTTAAAAGGCAACATACAACCAAAATAAAGCATTCCACAAAGCATTGATTTAGCACATCCTAACACATACAGCCCGGCAAAATCCAACCCATCTGTTCCAAGCTACCCAAAATATTAAGGAAGAAGCTGCCTTTGACTTACAGCTGCTCTGGCATTGCATCATGAGGCTTGCAGGGGCTGGGGTGTGGTATAGGGCATTACCTCACCTTGATGAAATTCGACCTGTCCCTTCCCCATGCATACACACACTTGAGTTGATCCAAGCCACTAATTAACATAATAATCCAGTTTCTCACCCATATTCTCTACCAAGAGGCTAGTTTGTTTATTATTTGTTGTTTTCTGACTTAGATGATCCTGCAAGCAACTAGTGGCCTTGCTGGTTAAATTACCACAGGCTAATCTCAGAATTTCACTAGAGCCAGTTAGCAGTTTCCTGGGTCACTTCTGTTGCAGAATATGTGAAAGAGGGGTGCTTTGTTTCTTTCTCATTCACACCTAAAATATCGAGCAGGTGTGCTGGTTTTGGCTGGGGTAGAGTTGATTTTCTTGACAGTGGCTGGTATGGAACTGTTTTGGATTTGTGCTCAACACAGTGATGCTAATATAGAGATGTTTTTGTTATTGCTGAGCAGGGCTTACACAGAAACAAGACCTTTTCTGCTTTTCATACTGCCACACTGGTGAGGAGACTATGGGTACATTGGAAGTTGGAGGAGACACAGCTGGGAGAGGTGATTCCAGCTGACCAAAGGGATATTCCACACCATATGATATCATGCTTGGTATATAAAGGGGGGGGAAAAAGGAAGAAGTGAGTGGGATGTTTGGAGAGACGTTGTTTGTCTTCCCAAGTAAACATTATGTGTAATGGGGCCCTGCTCTCCTGCGGATGGCTGAACACCTCACTGCCCATGGGAAGAAGTGAGTTAATTCCTTCTTTTGCTTTGCTTGTGTATGTGGCTTTTGCTTTCCATATTAAATCGTCTTTATCTCAACCCACGTGTCTTTTACCTTTTGTCCTTCTGATTCTCTCCCTGATCCCACTGGTGTGGGAGTGGGTGAGTGGCTGCGTGGGGCTTGGTTGCTGGCTGGGGTTAAACCATGAGAGCAGGCCATATGTAATCCAGAGGTATGTGACACATCTCCGGTTAATAATTATCTGTGCTTTCCTTGTTTTCCCAGCATTTATGGACATCATCTAATGACATAGAGCTGGGTAGTGTAGTCAAGGTCTCATCTTATCTGATATCCTTTTGGGAAGGCGTCACCCTGTGACATTTTAAACACTAGGTCAGTCTCTCACATTCATACACACACGATCTTTTAATGACTGAAGAGAATATATATATTTTTGCAGTAGCTTTATCTTTTTTCAAATACATTTCTGTGACATAATTTACGGGATTTTAAAGTCTATATACCATGTACCATATGTAATTCCTTATATGGTTAAATACTTAATTAGCCTATAAGACATCAACAGCTTCAACAGTTTAATGGAGTTATTTCAAAATATATGTTTGAACAATTATTTTTGAGATAAATAACTTTTTGAAATAGTCATTTATCTTTCTTCTGAATTAAACCAATATAGTATTCATTATACCTTGCCTGGCATTAAAACACATACAAGTATCCACCTAATATCATCTTAGTTTTGCTTTGAGGTTAGTTGAGGTTTTTTTCTTTCCTTTTTTAATCCAGTAAATCAATATTCAGAGCCCACACTGTCCCCATTCATAAAAAGGACTGCTAAGAACTGCCACTTGAATCATATATGGTATATTATATGATATTCTCCTGCTTTATATTTAAACAATAGAAAGTTTTTAAACATCTCCTGCATGCTTTTATCAGTACAAGCTACAGAGGTTCCCTGAAGTTTGTTCTATTGGGCTGTGAATATTTCCTCTAATTTTTTTTCTGTTATTCTGTAGTTATCATAAACCCCAAAGCCTTCCAGTTATTTTTTTTCCTCTCCTGTTTTCAGATTCTTAATGTAAAAAGGTCAATCTTCAGTGAAGTATTGATATTGTTAGAAGAGTTACTTTCCTCATCTGCAACATTTTGTTAGAAAACAAATATATGATCAATTTTATGCAAACAAAAAGATATGAGTCAGCAACTGGATCCTCATAGCTGTAGCACAGTAAACTAAACACTTGAGTACTTAAATAGTTGTGTGGTATGTACTACATCTCATTGCTTTAATATAGGGAGATTAGATTTCACCAAGGAAAGAAAAATTCTCTTATATTTAATAATACGGATTAGTAAAGAGTAATCACTTCCAAAAGGATTTGGTTGGAAATTCCCAAGGTTGCTAGTTAAGAACAAAGAAGAATTCATCTCTTAGACATTCTTTCCTTTAATTGAAAATGTCAACTTCTTGAAAAATTACACCAAGCTGTAATTTCATGATTGTTTGCAATTGAGATATTCATTTGGATTCGTAAACTGTGTTTATACACCTACCATGTCACTGAATATCAGCTTCAAATATTTAACCATGGACAAATCATCTACTTTTCAATACAACAGCAATATTTCAGAGGAAAACTGTGGACCACTTACGAACTTATTCCATTTCCATTACATGATATAACACTGAACTATCAAATTTTTACTGGTATCTACAATTGTTCGAGTTCATGTGTGGTTTATAATGTGGTGTTTGGGACTTGCATAAATTCTGCATTATACAAAATTAAATTGATTGAACTAAGTATTTCTCCTTTTACTTACTGAGGATTCTACTAATTCCTTCTAATTTTGAAATGTATAGTCTTGGTACATTCTGCAGACACATTTTTGTTTCATGTTGTTGCCATGACAACCATGATATTAATGTCCATGATGTGTATCAAGGTGGCTGACTACTGACTACCCTTCACTTTGAAAGACACTGTCTCCGGGAGGTTATAGAGGGCTAATTTAGTCTGGTAAAATTAACAAACACTGAACTTTTGTCATGTACTGTACAGTGGATATCACATTGCACTGGGGCAATCCTCAGACACTGGGCAGTCCTCAGATACCAGGCAGTCCTCAAATACCACTTACTTCCTTCCCATTGAACTTTCTTCCCATGAAAAGAAGGGGTGAAAAAGCTGAGAAGCAGCCATCATGAGGTGGCAGCTTTCAAAGTGAAAGGCAAGATGCCTGTATGTGAAACACCTGTGTGCCATCAAAGAGAAGGATCAATCAGAATCCAGTGGTTGCTATACTTCCTGGTACAGTCCCAGTCTACCTTAATACTTTTTAGTTTGCAGGAGCTGAGCCTGACACTTCAGCTTTCACTTCCTTTGGAACCCAAGACTGAGACCGTGCATTATTCAGCTGTGTAAGTTTATTCACATGACAATGTACCCATGGGTGTGATTGCTCCCACATACTCCAGGAAGAGAACCTTTAGACGCAGTTCGATGCTTGATGGACCCTGCCTATATTTGCAGGATTTACAGGTTGTATTGAGCAGCTACACTGGCTAGAGGATGGATGGAAGATACTATACATCAGTGAGACCTGTTGCTTTATAATTTTCCAAGAAAAATAACAGTGATTTTGGTTTTCTTTTTCTGCAGGAATCTCAAAGAGAATTTTGCTCTACTACATGTCTGTTAGCCTGCTTTCTCTATACAGTGAAAAATGATGTCACACTAAAAAAAACACAAAACAACAAAAACAAACAAACAAACAAACAAAAACAAAAAAAACACCCCCCCCCCCCCCCAAAAAAAAACCAAACCAAACCAAAACAAAAAAAAAAAGAATGGTTGTGTCTGGAGCTTCTTCTTCATTCCAGGACCAAGAATTAATATATCACCTCTCTCCTGGTTCCTCTGATTAGGCACCTCTGTTTCACATGAATAGACAACGTTATTGTTAGCAGGTTCAATTAAACAGCTTTCATTCTACTTCCTCACAGCCTTAGGCAGTAGGTCTCCACAATATTTCTCAGTTCTGAATAATAACATTTCAATGACGACATCTCAGATAGAACAGAGGGAGCTGCAAGGTAACAAAGTTAATTTCTTTTTCAGTAGAAATCATCAATCGTTCTTTTAAAAAAAAAAAAGTCACATTAACAAAGTTGCTCATATATTTGATAGGTACAATGGATTTCCAGGAATACACTGCATTAGAAATAATAATTTTTAATGCTTCACAAGACTAGATATCAAAATAATTTTTTTTTAAATAAAAGATAATACTTTCTAGTTTTGAGTTCCAGTTCTTCCCTGATAATGTCATTTAACAGTTTAAATTGTCACCTGACAAATGCTTCATGTAGACATAGAACATAAAACATGTATTCAAAGCATAATATTTTGATTAAAAATGCTAATCAAAACAGAATTATTGCTGAGGGGGAAAGGCCCACACCTCTAACATCAGGCTTCACTTTGATAGAAGTAAAATGCTTACTCAGAAGGTGTCCAGCCACAGTGTTTGTAAAGTATGTCTGCAGAGTTTCAGCTTCCATCAGTTGCAAACTAGGTGCTTCTGAAATCTGCCCACAAAACAGACCTCAGTGGGAATGGACTCATGCACGATGGTCTCTTTGTGATGACCTTGTGTAAGGAATGCTTCATCGACATTTAGACTGCCCATTAATTTTCAGGGCAGTATTCTCCAGTGTATTACTTTATTAATTACCTAAAACTTTAAACTGACTGTTCCTAGTCTAGCACTGTCTTGAAAGTTCTCCTATTTTTTCTCATCTTCAACATTTGTATTCTATACAAAATCAGGGGTTTCCTTGTGCATGCAAAAGCTATGGTTAAATGGGAAAGGATTACTGTGCAAACTATGATAGTAGTTTGGTAGTATGTGATACTATATGTGCAGGTATCCTGCATCTCTGTCATAAAAATGAAAGAAACTTCTGCGACTTTTCCCAGTCAACAGGCAAACAGTTGGGGGGCAGAAAGTCCCTAGCAGCCAGGATTATGTCAGGTGGCACAAAGACCGTCAGATCATCTATCCATGACTGGTGCATGTCCACAGTATCAGCAACGCCAAACAAACCTAGTGTGAAGGTGTTAGAGAACCCCAGATGCACAAGGGTTTTAAAATGGGCACACTGCTAAACCCACTGAAAAGATCTACTCCTTCCCTCCCTCTCTGCAGTCATAGGCCTCTGCAGAATTCCTACAGCAACTAAAGGATCTTCCGGTCATGCATCCTGAAGGCTGCTGTTAGACTATCAGTGAAGGATCACCACATGCTCTGGTTGGTTCTGCCTGAAACTTGTAGCTATCCGACTATAACTACAAAACCTGTGTTTGGATTAGGACCTCTGGTCCTGTAGCATCTCATTGAAGTGTTTGGCCTGCTGATTTTGAAACAGAAAATTAGGAGGGACAGGCTGGACATCAGCGTGCTCAGTGTTGTGAAAACACCTTTGATCTGGAGCAACTTATACATCTGCATGAGGATGCAGGCAAGTTATTTCAAAAGAAAGAGTCACAGCAGGATTGTGTCCTTTAGCTTGTGTACATCTTGCCTGACTTCACTGCCCCCATCTAGTTCAGGGCTTTTCCATCAAAATATTTATGAAGATTGCAGCAGTATTCCATCATCCCTACCACAATGCAAGTCTTAAAAATAGATTGGATTCTCTCCCACTCTCTATATGGCACCAACACATTTTCTTGCTGTACATCAGTTCCTTTGACATAAAAAAACCCCTAAACCACCAGAAGAAACAGATAAACTAACCAACCCAAAAATCTATAATAAGCACTCCCTCTAGACTCAATCATATAATATGGACCATTTACTTCCAACCACCCCTCTCTCTCCATTGCACACCATCTCCTTGTTACACAGGCCATCTGATGAGGTACAACATTCATTCTGCTAGATCAGAGCCACCTCTCAGCTGTCCTAGCCTGTTCTTCACCTCCCTCCACTCTATTCTCACACACAAACTTTCTGGATGAGCCCTGGGAACCCACCACTCACAGTTTCTAGATTCCACTGTTTCGAGCTGTCTGTACTCTATACTTGCAGCTTGTAGATGCTGAGTCAGAATTTGCTTGTGCCTCTATATTAAGAATCTGAAATGCTATTCTCCTGTATCTATATGATACAGATGGGCATTCTTATACAATTTTTGCTTTCTTATTGTGATACAAGGGCTTTAGGAAAACTCTGTCTTTCCCCAGTTTACAATTACCACATTGACTTCTACTGTGTATGTTTGCTAACCAATATACCAAATCACAACACCCAGATCTCCTCCTCCATTTAAATGAATGCAACAATATACCTCACTTTACATTCCAGGCAAAGGAAACCATAAAAATGGGAATTTTCCATGCCTACACTTTAAGAGCAGTAAAAATAATGTCAGTAAATTTTCCAATAAGACAGTCATATGTCATGAATAAGAATTCATATTGAACTAGAAATGTGTAAAAGTTGCAATATTCTTATGACCTTGGATTCTTGAGAAAACACATTGGTCATCATGAGTGTAACCATATTGTAGCTTTTTTTTGTTTTGTTGTACTGTTTAATTTGTTAATCCATAACGTGATTTTCTCAAAGACATTTTTATGCAGCATCACCCTTAATTTTTAGATTATGGATTTAAAAACAGAAGGCAAGCACATGCGCTGTTCAAATCAGATCTTTGATTTTTGTTATCTGAGTTATTCAAAGTAAAATTTCTTAAAGTTGTTTGGAATGGGTAAGGGAGATAGAGAAAGAAGAACTTCAATAGAAGGAGAGAAATGGTGACAGTTTTACAGCTACATTTTCAAATTAAAAGATGTGTGCATAATGACATTTAATTACTTCAGCATCAGTATTTTACAGCATAAAAATAAATAGAACTTGGTTGAGAAGAAAGAGGTGAACCTTAAGTGGTCATAAAAGATCTTTTCTGAAGTCTCATATCTTGCAAATATTTATTTACGTTCCTGTGTGCAACATGTACTTATCACAAACATGCTTGCAAATAAATTTAATTCAACCAAATGTTCATCAATAAGCAAACAAGAGAGGTTATGAATAGGAATGAAATTATATGCTAGAATCTATTTATAACTATAGTTACCAGACGGCTTTAGCTGCAATATACTTAGTAATTAAGTGGATGTTTACCCCTATTACCTATAATCAGACAGCAGGCTATGGAGAGAAATCTAGATAATAACGGTCTTCATTCTGCCACCCCTACTGATACTGATTTCAAAGGGAAGCAGTCAAAGGCAGCTTCAATATATATCATGTCTGAGTACAAAATAAATTGTATTTTGAGGAAAAAGTAAGATTCCAAAGCAAATAATGGTTCCAGATGACATATGGGTTTATGAAAGGCAAGTTCTGCTTGACTGACCTGATCTCCTTCTATGGAAAGGTGAACTGCTTAGCAGATGAGGGAAAGACTAAGGGTGTTGTCTATCTGGACTTTAGTAAATTATTTGATACCATATCCCATAGCATTTTCCTGGAAAAAAGTGGCTGCTCATGGCTTGGACAGATGCACTATTTGCCAGGTAAAAATTTGGCTGTATTGCCAGGCTCAGAAATTGGTGGTGAATAGAGTTAAATCCAGTTGGTGGCTTCTCGCAAGTGGTGTACCCCAGGGCTCAGTATTCAGGTGAATCCAGTTTAATATCTTCATCGACAACCTGGATGAGGGGGTCAAGTACTTCCTCGGTCAGTTTGCAGATGACATCTGTTTGGGTGAGAGTATTGATCTGCTGGAGGGTAAGAAGGCTCTGCATAGGGATCTGGACAGGCTGGATCCATGGATCTAGGCTGGTTGTATGAGGTCCAACAAGGACAAGTTCTGGGTCCTGGACTTGGGCCACAACAACCCCATGCAGCGCTACAGGCTGGGGACAGAGTGGCTGGGAAGCAGCCCAGCAGAAAAGGACCTGGATCTGGCTGAACAAGAGCCAACAGTGTGCCGAGGTGGCCAAGAAGGCCAATGACATCCTGGCCTGTATCAGCAATAGTGTGGCCAGCAGGACTAGGGCAGTGATAATCCCCTTGTACTCAGCACTGATGAGGCCCCACCTTGAATCCAGTGTTTAGTTTTGAGCCCCTTACTACCAGAAAGACATTGAGGTGCTGGAGCGAGTTCAGAGAAGGGCAATGGAGCTGGTGAAGGGTCTGGAGTCTTATAAAGAGTGATTGAGGGTTCTGAGGTTGTTTAGCCTGGAGAAAAAGAGGATCAAGGTTGGGACCTTATCACTCTCTACAACTATGTGAAAGAAGGTTGTAGTGAGATGGGGGTCAGTTCCCATCAAACAAGGAGTTAAACAACAAGGAATGGCCTCAAGTTGCAACAGGGAAGGTTTAGTTTGCATATTACAGAAAATTTCTTCACCAAAAGCATTGTTGAGCATTGGAACAGGCTGCCCAGGGAAGTGGTAGTCATCATTCCTGGAGTTATTTAAAAGGTGTGTAGATGTGGCGCTTAGGGTCATGGTTTAGTGGTGGACTTCATTGTGCTGGGTTAATTGTTGGACTCAATGATCTCAAAGCTCTTTTTCAACCTAAGCAATTCTACCGTTCTATGATTTTGTACAGTAAATCAAGACCCAAACAGACAACTCCAAGCACCTGTAGTCACATATGAGAGCTGAGATCTAGAAGTTCTTGTGTGATTGCAGTTATCCCTTAATTCGGATACTTACATGAATTGAAACTGGAAAACAAAGAAAATTCTACTTTTTTTCATAGCAACACCAACACCAGCCCCAAACCCACAACTAAACCCCACCATCACACTCCCATGCACTTTCTTTAGTGTTACATAGATTGCAATAATTCAGATTATACAGGGGATCTCAGAGAAGAGAATATTGTTGAAATATAAGCAACAAACACTTTTTTTTTCTCAGCAATAGGAATTTCTCTTCAGGTTATACATGTAAAATGAGTGAGGTTTCACAATTCTTTTTAGCAGTGTTTCCTGCTGACTCTTGCAGGTGGGAGTAGAAGCTTCCACAAAGCACTGCAGCTGAGTCTTTGCTGATAAAGGCAGCAGTAGGCTAAGAGGGATAGCTGATGAACCTACGGGGTAAACAGCTTTTGAAAGAGATCAGGAAAGCCAGAGAGGAAGGTAACCCTAGGTAATGAAGATTTTAAAGGAATTGTTTAAGTTAAAGATTAAACACAGGGTGGCATAACTAGTGAAACTATATGTTCGATATGAGTATTTGCAAGAGCATTTTGTGCTGGAACAGAAAATCAGGTGCTGAAAATAGAAATACTTTATATTGGATAGCAAAAGAGACTTCAAAGTTTTTCACTCACTCTTTGATCATTCACTTAGGTAAGGATTCCATATACCATCAGATTAATAAATAGGGATTTATTTCTGAAGACATCTTATCTGTAAATTTCTCACCTTATTTGTAAATATCGACCCTCTTATGCTTGAGTTTCACATATCACAGATTGGACACAACATTCTTTCCTCAGTTAATGGGTCTTCAGATGAATTTCTTCATTCTATTTTTGACATAATTTTTATATTTTAAATACGCTTCTTTAATTAACACTATTACAAATAGCTCAAGATGCAAAAAAAACCCAAACCAAAAGAAAACCACATGGCAACTGAGAAGCTGCAACAAGTAAATTTATCTCCCAAAATGAAGCCAAGATTGAAAGGCAAATCATCCTGATGTGTTTGTCTGTAATTTTTTGTATTCAAAAAGTGGATAAACACTGATCTAAATTGTACAAAAATACATAAGTATAAATTTTTTTATGTTTTAGGTGGCAGATGGATACATTAAGCAGACAGTATTATTTTTAAAATAGATGACAGAAATATTTTTACCTGATAACTACTTGAAAAACAAAAATAAAACCACACTGATTTCAGGGAATTTTGAATTATGAAAAGATAATTGAAACTTACATCTTGATACATGGTGTTGTCCTCTGTCTCTTTTAAAATAAAGCTGGTTTTGGGACTTCTACAGATATATGTCATTGGTCACAAAAATGCACAATTTACCTGCTTTTGTTACTTAAGTACACATAGCAGCTTGAAGTCTCTATTCAAATACAACCCGAAATGTCTGAAAATTGCTAAAAAAATAAAGAAAATGATAATTTCATACTGAAATGGAATTTGAAAAGGATATTGAGAAGTCCAGCTGAGTTATAGCAGCACTGCAGTACAATCCTAATAGTACCTTTCACAAAGAATCTCTGGGTGCTCTTCAACTTAGCACAGTTCAAAACACCTTTAAGTAAAATTTTTCTCAGCAGTTATATTTTGGAATAGATTTCTGAAAAATGGTAAGACAAAGCCTTTTGAATACAAACATTGAATTTCTTCTGCAGAACAGCAACATTCACGAAAATATCTAACTCCAAGGCTCCTGTGGTAGACTCCAAGCAATGAAATAAATGTTTCCTTTAACAACAGTTAATTATTAAGCTGAAGTTATAGTACATAAATATCTGTAAGGAAACAGCATAATTTCATAAATAATCAATGAAAGATTAAAGAAAAAAATAAAAAATAAGAGTTTTAAGATACATAGAGCACTGAATACTGTCCTTGATCACCAAGAACAGTATTGTGCTGGAAAAGATAAATTGAAATGCAATAAGGCAAACCTCAAATGACTGCTAAAGAAACCTCAGTTTTCTTTCTCTGCATTTATTTCCATAATCTGTCTGAACGTGATGTCAAATAGCAAATAAACCATTTTTATTTGAAAAGCTCCTACACCTCAAACAACCTATGAGCACTAGTCAGAATTGTTGAGGAGACATCACCAATCACTTCTTTTCTTCATCCCACTATTGCTTGTCTTTTCTTGCTCTTAGGCCTTTGTACCTTCCAGCCACTTTCATTACAATTCTATTTTGGCATTGAGGTGAAATATTACCCTGTACTTTTTCAGTTAATATCATCATAGTGCCACCTCTCTTGAGAGTTGTTTCATCCAGAGGAGGAAAAAGATAGAAAGACTGGAGTTTTCTCCAAATTTTCAGTTCAATTGTTTCTAGGTACTATCTCTGCTCTAATAGTGCCTTGATAACAGAGGATGGGAAGGTCAATAATACAGTGCCTTTATTAATTTTAAGGAAGACCAGAAGAAATTCAGCTGCCACTCCTGGCATTAGCACTTGATAAAATACATAGAAGAAATTAAATCAGTAGCCGCATAAAAATAATAGTGTGGGAAGCAGCTGACACAGTTTCTTTGAGAGGAAAATACTGCCTCAGTTCCCACTGGAATTTTCAAGCAAAATGAAGAGTCATGTAAGAAAAGGTGGTCAGCCTGATGTTGCCTACCCAAATATAAAAGTAAGTAAAACAGTATATCTGTATTCTTGTAAAAGAATGAAATATATACAAAATCATGAAGAAATATAACAGGATAGTTTTTTATGTTGAAAAATTAAATGGTGGGGCTTTTATAACATAAGAAATGAAGATTTCTAAATTTTTCATATGTCTCTTTTCCTGTTTTGTTTGTATTTGGATGTGAGCCAGAATTAAGGAAAAAAAGCTGTGAAGAATAATACACTTGCTTTTCTCAACATTCAAGATGAATGCTAGAAAGAAACTGCTTAGATTTCATTCTGATACAAATGGACTTTAGTTTCTTGAAAGTGTCCTTTTGTACATGTACCAGCACATTACAATGTGACGTTTCTAATGAAAAGAAAAAAGAGGGGCAGAATATTTTGGAAGTTCAAATGTTACGTATTTGAGGCCATCTCTGACAAAATAAGGAAACAAAGGTCACAGTTCCCATTTTGCTTCCATTTCAAAGGTCAGAAAAGTAAGACATCTTTGGCTAACTTGGAAAATATGAAACAAAAGTTCACAAGATGTGCACAACACCTTTGGAGACCTCTACAAACCGATGACAAGCACTGCTGTCCAATTCTAATTTCATAAAAGAATGAGTGCATTGTTTTGCAATAGATATCAAGTGCTACAGAATTAAAAAGAGCAAAGGTATACCATGTCCTTGGAAAGTACTATAAAACAAACTCTAAAGAAAGATCTTTTTGTGAAATCAGCATTATGTTTAAAGAGTATCATTCTTAAAATAAACAGGGGAGATTTACTTTATTCCAAAAAGCAGTGGAGTTATCAGTAGCATTAGAAAGAGCAAAGAATCTAGAAAACTCAAATAGTCAGATAGAAAACATTAGATGAAAATAGCTTGGGCTCTTGCAGAGTGATTTCTGACACAAATATTTAATTTACAATTTATTTGTAAATTTAAGATGGAGACATCCCAATAAGTAAAAACAGATAAGGAAACAAAGATTTGATTAGGAGAATCAGATGACCCACTGGAAATGTTTGTCAAACGCTGAAGCAAAAGAAGGTATTTTACACTAATGGTGAAGGAACAGAAAATAAACTAAGTCCATCTTTTCATCTTGTATGCAGAGCATAAAGTAACCAAAAGCAGAGTTGTTAAGCTTTGAAAAATAAGTGTCTCTCATATCTAAAACCTTTGTAGGAATACAAACTTTGATATTTTCGAATTGTCTCTGGAAAGCAAAATTTCTAGAGACAAAATATCTACCAAAGGCTTTATTGTGTTGTTTAAAGGAAAGTTTAACACCAAATTTACCTCCATTACTGGAAGAGGTATATACAGGTGTTCATATCAAAACAGTCTGTCTCAACTGTAATTTTTGCACCACTTAGAAAAAGCTGAGTGGTCATTTACAATACAGTGATCCAATGATCACTGAAAAATGTCACTACTTATTTAATCAAAACGAAAAGATTTGTTGGTTGCAAGATACTTTTCAGTCTTGGCCTTCTAGGTGTTGTGGTTTAACAGCAGTTGGCAACTAAGCACCACACAGCTGCTTGCTCCTTCCCTTCCCTCTCTCCTCCCACAGTGGGATAGGAAGGAGAATCACAAAAAGGTAAAACCTGTGCGTTGAGATAAAAGCAGTTTAACAATTGAAATTTAAAAAATATAACAATAATAACAACAATAATTACAATAATGATGCTGATGAAAAGGAAGATAACAAAAAGAGAGACAGGAGTAAAAACCAAGATGAGTAATGCACAATACAATTCCTCATCACCTGCTGATCAATGCTCAGCCTGTCCCTGAGAAGCAAATGGCCCCTCCCAGCCAACTCCCTCTAGTTTATATACTGGCCATGGGATTCTATGTCTTGACCATGCTCCCTCCTGGCTTCTTGTGCACCTCCTTGCTGACAGAACGTGGGGTAAGCACTGCTCAGCAACAACTAAAACATCAATGTGCTACCAACGTTATTATCATCCTATATCCAAAACACAGCACTGTATCAGCTGCTAGGAAGACAATTAACTTTTGCAGATAGACCCAGAACAGTGGTACTTCTGTCTTTCAAGCAGTGAAAAGTCAAAGTTGTGGTGTCTTCAAAGGTGTCTCCATTCAGTGCTAAAGGGATTGATTTAAAACAGGTACAGTTTGAAAAGGATTGGTTTTTCATTTTCAGACAAACCCAGACAAGTACTTTTAATCAGGACTATTTTTAACAGATCAGTATAATCACAAGCATTTCGGTAGTGGGGTACATAACATTTCCTAATGAACTAAGTACATCTGAAAAACTATCTAACCACGGCGCCAAAAAAATTGCTACTAGTTACAACACTTCATTATTTACCAGGATTATAAATGTTATAATATACAAGCCATAGGAAATTCAATCCCAACTCTGAAGAGCTTACAGCCTTTGAAGCAAGCCACCCTGCTGTAAACAAGTAATAAATTAATATAAATATATCTATTAAAACTATATACAAAATATATATAGTTTTAAAACTATATAAACATATTTACCATAAAGGTCCACTACTTGCTGCATATATACCATATATAGAGTTTAGCCATGAGGCTTCCAATATATTGTACGTAAATACTCAGAAAGATAGTTTCTGCCTTCAACAATTTACTAATCAAAATATATTTTCTTCAGTTCCTCAGCATTCTTCCGCATGAGGCTAAATATGACAGATTATTTTGTGTGGGACCAAACAAAATGTATGCTAATCTCCATTTCATTTCATGTAACAAAGTTGCCAGTATGCTGTAGAAATAAGATGATGTGCATGTAAATATACATACAGATTCAGTAGCTAGAAGATGCCACATTAGCAAGTTTCTGCTGAGATAGGAGAGCATCTTATCTGTCCAATTCCCATTTGCTCACTGCCTTCTACTTAGGAGTCTGAGTCAGAGTTTATCATGGAGGGGGGAAAAAAAAAGAAAAAAATGAAGAGAGATTACTTGAAAAAGTTCAGTTTTATCCAAGTATATTCTTGTTAAACGTGAGCACTGTCACACTCAGCTTTTCTGACTTAAGGGAAATCGGAAAATGTTTCTTCCATCTAATGCCACATTCCCATTCTAGCTCGTTCTATTCCTAAATACATTAAGAAATGAAAATTAAGCATGAAACCAGAAAATTAAGGAGAAAGGTAAATATAAAACTGAAGAATTTTCAAGAAATACACTTTTATTTTGTTGTGTTTCAAAAGTTGTTGTTTAGTCAACGATTTTAAGGACAGTAAGAACCATAGACATCATATCTTCAAAAGAAATCATTATAAGTCAATCCATAACCATGTTCTGTTGTCTTGAAAGGAGAGCAACTGTAAAAATAAAAAATACTTTCTGATATTGGATCTGGTATATACTGCAACAGTGGAAAGCTACAACCACACAAGTTAATTTTCATATTCTTATACTGTATGAATATATACTATATATACAAGAAATACCTTTCAGTCTAAGAAATCTGCAGCTTCATACTGTTGGAAGAAGCAGGAGGAAAACTGTGCAGAGCAGGGATGATCCATCATTAAAATTCCCTAAAATATATATCCAGGCAATGATATGGTACCAGTTCCACTTGCTGACAGATAGTAGAGAGCTGAATAGGCAGCAGGAGGACAATATTTCCTGCAGTTCCTATGGTCTTAAACATGAGAAAATATGTAGACAAAGAAAGCTTGTCTCAGCAAGCTCAAAGAACTCTTCATTTTCATGATTTTCTTTAAAGTTAGCCTACTTTACATGGGCCATGCAAAGCAAGAAAGAACTGAAGGAGAATGGAGGAAGGAAGCAAACATTGGAGTTTGGTAAAATTGAGTAGGAAAAACTGATTTTGTGACCACAGTTCAGTGTTAGTTACACTGAAAAATTTAAAGGGAGAAAACGTGAACAGAACTAAAAAAGAATTTTACTCTTGAAATTTAAACACTTTGACAATTCAGGCTTTGCTTTTTCTTTTTTTTCTGTTTTCCCTGTTATATTTGTAAGTACATATTACTCTACTAATATTGCGAGCTGGTTAAGGGGGGTGATTGTCCCTCTCTGCTCTGCACTGGTACAGCCTCACCTTGAATATTGTGTGCAGTTATGGGCACCACAATATAAGAAAGACATTAGGTTTTAGAGAGTGTCCAAAGGAGGCCAATGAAGATGGTGAAGGGCCTTGAGGGTATAGTGGGTTGACCCTGGCCAGATACCAGGTGCCCACTAAAGCTACTCTTTCACTCTCCCCTCTGCAACTGGACAGGAGAGAAAAAAATACAGCTAAGAATTCATGAGTAGAGATAAGAGCTGGGAGAGGTCAGTGACAGATTACCTTCACAGGTAAAACAGGACTCAAAGTGGGAGTAATACTTATATTTATTACTAACAGGATAAGAGCCAAAGAGTGAGAAATAAAACAGTCTTAAAAACACCTTCTCCCTACCCCTCCTTCCTTCCATGTTCTCCCTCCTCCCCCCCAGTGGTGCAGGGGGATGGGGAATGGGGGTTACAGTCAGTTGTTGTTTCTGCTGCTGCAGAAACTCCTCAGAGAGAGGAGTCCTTCCCCTGCTCCTGTGGGGTCCCTCCCACAGGAGACAGTCCTTGATAGACCCCTCCAGCATGAGTCCATGCCTCAGGCAGCAGTTCTTCCCAAACTGCTGTCCTGTGGGTCACTCCTCCATGGGGTGCAGTCCTTCCCAAATGAGCTGTACTGGCATGGGTCCCCCAAACGGGGCCACAAGTCCTACCCGGGAAAAACCTGATCCAATGTGGGCTTCCCCCTCCATGGGCTGCAGGTCTCCAGCAGGACCCTGCTCCATCCTGGCCCTCCCGCAGGGTCACAGCTTCTTTCGTGCATCCACCTGCTCCAGCATGGGCTCCTCCATGGGCTGCAGGTGGGTCTCTGCATCCCGATGGTCCTCCATGAGCTGCAGGAGCACAGCTGCTCCACCATGGTCTGCACCAGGGGCTGCAGGGGCCTCAGCTCCGGTGCCTGGAGATCTCCTCCCCCTCCTTCTGCACTGACCTTGGTGTCTACATTGTTATTCCCATGTTCTCACTCTGCTCTTCCCTGGCTGCAATTTCTTCTGCGGAACAATCTTCTGTTCTTAAATATGTTATCCCAAAGGCATTACTATTACTTCTAATTGGCTCAGCCTTGGTTAGTGTCAGGAAGTCCGTCCTGGAGCTGGCTGGCATTGGCTCCACGGGACAGGGGACGCTTCTAGCAGCTTCTAACAGAAGCCACCCCTGCAGCCCCCCCACTACCAAAACCCAGCCACAGAAACCCACTACAGAGGGGAAGCCATATGAGGAGCAGCTGAGGTCACTTAGTCTGTTCAGCCTGGAGGAGCCTGAGGGGAGGCCTCATTGCAGTCTACAACTTCCTCATGAGGGGAAGAGGCAGGGCAGGTACTGATCTCTTTGTGGTGATCCGAGGGAATGGCCTGGGATTGTGTCAGGGGAGGTTTAGGTTGCATATTAGAAAAAGGTTCTTTGCCCAGAGGGTGGTTGGGTGCTGGGAAAGGCTCCTGAGGGAAGTGGTCACAGCACTAAGCCTGACAGAGTGCAAGAAGCATTTAGATAATACTCTCGGGCACATGGTGTGACTCTTGGGGATGGTCCTGTGCAGGGCTAAGAGTTGGACTCAATGATCTTTGCGGGTCCCTTCCAACTCAGCATATTCTGAGATTCTGTGATTCTTTGATTCTGTCTCAAAAGTATCATGCTGATCAAAATCAAAATTCTGAATTGAAAATTGTCCAAGGAACTCTGATAACATCTGCAAGAGGTCTGATGAGTTTGCACTTATTAACTTGGACCAGTAATCCCAGTTCATTACGATCTAATTTTGTGTAACATGTTTCATGAGTTAACTTTACTTCACAGGCACTTAAAGAAGGTGAGGACAGAATTTTTTACAGTCTGAAAAACATTTCAATATAATTATGTATTTTGTATTGAATCATTGATATAATAAAAATAAAAGCTTTATTTGTTCACTTATCTGAAAATGTATATGACTAATAAGTCTGATATCCTAGAGAAATATTAAGCCATAAGGTAAATCTGCTAAACACGCTTATTCAAGAAAATACGAACAAAACATCTACTATGAGGAATGTCCTCCTAGTAAAATTGCAAGAAAGCATTGAAATAATGTTCAATGAGCTCTTGAATCCACATGAAGTATAAGAATTACTTAGAAGATAGATGGACATTTGTTTCTTGGGATGTACAGACACCCATTTCCTTTTATCCCCATGAAAATAATATTTACACTTTTTTACACAGAACAATATCTTCTCTTAATTTTTATAATGAAAAAATATCAAAAGGCATTTCTAACATTAGTATTTACTGTCAGATTTTTTCCATCAATAACATCACAGGACAAACTATAAAATTTTCTTGTAAAAATAAATATATTCTTTGCTGCGAGATGTTTAGATAATTGTGTGCACATAATTGTCAATACCAAAAGTATCCCTGAGATTAAGTACTTTGAATAGTCTCTTATCAAACTGATTTAAAATTGAAGTATTTTCTTTATGACTTTATTCAGGTTAAATTTACATTACTATTTCTTTGGATCAAAAATAAGTTTGTAGAGTGAATGTTTGGAAACTGAACAGTCAAACAAAAATCTACAACTTCAGCATGTAGTTTATGGAAGATGATGTTAGACTGAACTGAAAGGAACTTAAATTAAAGCACAGTTTATAACAGAATTTAAAAGTTTAAACAAACAATTTCTAACATATATGCAGTAGAATTTGAATTTAATTTCAAAATAGAGTTCTTTATAAGTCACATTTTATGTCATGGACTTTTCATAACCAATAAAAAACCATCTTTATTTATGTCAGTCGTCATAAGCTTTAGTATTGGAACAGCTTCACAAAAAGACCACAGTAGCTAAGCAAGAACTGATCATGGATCCCATGCCCTACAGCATAGCATGTCACATTTTATAAAAAGTTGGTTCTAGCTTTGTGACCTCAATTACAAGGAATAAAAATCTTACCGTTGCGAATTAAACTAACTTCATTGTCTGAATCTGTAACTTCAGTTTTATTGTCCTCTTAACTGCAAAAACAGCCTTGTCATTTAAGTGCTCCATGTACAGTGGTTATTTTTTATGTGAATGTATGAAAAAAAGGACCCTACTGTGGATACTTCTTACAATAATTGGTTTTATCTGAATTTTAATCCAAAACTTTGATTTCCATGACTGTTTTTCACACAGTTAAGTGATTTTACCAGAAAAACTTCATAAATGTACCTAGTTCAGCTGAAAGCATTCAAAACAGATGGTATTCAACAGAATATATATTTCAAAGCTGTCACTAAATGACTAATCCTATAGCCTCTATATTTCACTAGGCACATCATTTATGCAATTTTGATTTTGTTTCTGAATTGTGATAGATCTGTTAGAGATGAATGAAGTTGATCCAGGATGAATCCAGATACAAGTTGGCAGGAAATAAATTTATGTCACAAGGAATTAGTTGATTTTTGTTCTGTATTTGACTTGTCATTGATTACTAAATTTTCCCTATTGAGTCCCATCTTCACCTCTTACATACAGTATGGATTGACATGACAGCTTCTTGCCAGGATAATACTTGAAGTCTAATGTTGTCTTATTGTTAGGAAAAAGATTGTCAACTTTTTGAACATTCTTCAATGAAGAAACTTACAACTCCTTTGTAAAATTATGACTCCAAAGAAGATGAAATCAACTGGAGATTTCTGATATTCATATTGTACCATACATTTGTAAGTGTCTACAAATTGGTCTTAAGCTAGATATCCCTTTAAAAATATCTACATTTTAATCAAAATTAGAGAATATTTTTAACCTTACTTGGTTTGTTTCTTGAGGTATACCCTGCATGTGATACCACAATACACTGTTGCTGGTCAAAACCATTTCTTCTTCCATCAGAAAAAGAGAACAGAGGTAGGAGGAATAGTTGCAGCTAATGTATTATTTATAAAATTAAGATTAAAGTTCTTTCTTGTCTGAAACCATTCCTCTTTTAAAACAAATTCACATTTGTGTTCCTGTAAGGTCTATTATACATTTGTCTTACAACACTTCATATTTATTCCATATATGATTTGGTTTATTTCTTTGATAGAGGCACAGGGGAAAAAGTAAAGTGCTACATCCTATACTGAATGATGGTTGGAGCACCATCTAAGATTCTGTACCACTGTTACAGAAGTCTGATCAATGATAACTGCCAGTTGGTCCCTTATATCTCTTATCAATATGTCTTATCTTGTGTCAAAATGAGCAGGCTGAAGTTCTAATACTAAAAATCAAAAACTGGTTGCTGTCAGAGACCCTATCTACAGTATGATGCTGGACGTTGATATATTTACGATACAGAAAAGAAACACATTTAAACAAATACATGAAATTTGCAAAACTCTTTGCGTTAAACTTCTAACTAATGCATGACTGCTCTGGTTAAACCGTGTTCTCTTAGTGGGTTTCATCAGCAGATTGCAGAAAAACCTGTGATGAACTATACAGCAGCAAGTACTTAAGGAAATGGCACTGACAACACCATAGTATCTGTTTTGGCATTATTTGGAGCTAACAGAAGTGATTTTGACAATGCCATATATTCAGGAATGAAGAAACTCTCAGGGGATAACAGGTGACCCTCACTCTTTCTCTAGAAAAGCTAATTTTTCAGAACTATTCGATAAGAGAGCTGCCAAAATGCTTTTCTGGAATATCTGAAAAAGTTAGATTTGTACAGGCAAACATTGAAGTAGAGGATTTTAGATAAGATAGATATGGGATTTCAGAACTGTCCTTGAAGATCTTTTAGTTCACTGTGTTCCAGAAAGACTGTGAAGTTGCTATAGAATATTTGATCAGACTTCCTAAAAGGAAGACTTTGATTCACTAAGCATTAAGTACAGTAAGTATCCTGGAGCTGACTCTAAGGAATGAATAACATTGAATCTAATGCCTTAGTTATTAGGAGAAAGGGGTGGCTTAGCTATTTTCCAGAAGAACAACTGCACCAGGAATTATTTTAAACAATGACAATACTATGATGTCCTGTAAAAAATAGTCCTAATAGCATCCAAATAATACTTTAGAATAATTTTGTCCAACATTTCATTATCAACAATTCATTTGAGTGAGTCTAGTCAGAGCTGTAAATGAATGAAACACATTTACATATGCAAATGAAAGCTTGAATTAGTGATAAGAGAAACAGACAAATCTTCTGAAAAAATAGCAACCCTTTCATATTTATAAATATGAAACACTAAGAGTACAATGAACAGTTGTTTTCATATTATCATCACATTACTTGGCTTCCAACAGATTCTATAAAATACAATTAAGTTTTAGAAAAAAAAAATCACCTTTGACTTTATAAGGCAAAGAATCTAGTTCCAACTCAGATTTTTCAAAAGGTCGAGCCACTTGAAGTTAAGCATTTCAAGTCTCAACAGACATTGCTTCTTTGAACAGAATCAAAACTGTGAATTTCTACTTTTCAAAAATTAGACACTGTAAACTTCTCAAATGAAAAAAAAAAGTTACCTAAAGTTTTATTGAATTTTTTTGTTCAGTTGTTTATTGGGTTTTTTTCCTTTCAGTTATAGAGCAAATTCTGTGATTATAGCTACTATAAAGTGGCAACCCATATTTATAAAAACTATGACAGAAGACATTCATGGAAAGTTCTTTTCATGATTTAGAAAAACAAAGCAAAACAATCTTTATTAGGTAAAGTAAATGGAACCAAGAAAGCTAGTATACCAGGAATGTGAGAAAATACTTGAGCATAAACTGGTAGACTATGAGAATACACTGAAGGAACAGTAGAAAAAAGTTCTTCAGTTGAAACAGGTTTTCTACTTCATTGTAGGATAAAGATTGTAGTCTCTGCTATGTACACATCCAAATACTTTTCTAAATGTTTCTACCCAAAGCTGATTTAGGATCTGACAAATGTTATACTCATCAGAGTTAATGTCTAATTTCAGAAAATTTCAGGTAATGTTCAAAGAACATCCTAACCTACTCTAGTAGCTGAAATTGCTGAGTTGCCTCAAAAATAACTGACTTTCACAGTGACAATTTATCACAGCAGATTGGTCAAATTAAAAAATATTAAAAAAATGTATTTCATTGAATAGTATTGACCCATAATCACCATATTAATTCAAGTAAGTTTCTTGCCAAATTAATTGTTTAGATATACATTAATTCTTTCAGTAAAAAAAAATTTACCCAACAAAACTGTTTAACTTTGTGACATGAAGTAGCCCGTGAGCAAAGACACTAGATTTATGAAGAGGCAATCTATCGTATATTCATGACAGCCACTTAATTTTATTTGTTATTTTACAATTTTTTAAAAAATGCCTGTAAACTAAAAAAACCCTGTTATTGAAATTTTAAGATTTACTATGTCCCCATCTCAAAACATTCTGCAAAAGATGTGGCAATGATACTTTAGTAACTTTCATATAATATCCATTTTTAGTCACTAAATTGTGTATTTCTGATCTTTGAGGTAATAGGTTTATTTCTGTAATATATACTGCTGGGAAAATGTGATCAAAGATTTCTTATTATCCTACTTACTATTCAATTTCAGAAACCCTGACTTCCTTTTACATTATCATATTGAGTATGAGGGAGACGTTTTCAAAGTAAGTTTAACACTGCACATTTAATATTTACTCTTTTGTTTTGTACAAGCAGACTTCGAGCACGTTCATATATATATATACATAAAACAACTTCCTTCTGTGTCACTCTATTTGCACATACAATTCAGAAACTGATATCTCAATTATGTATCTTTTTAGCAGCCCCATTTGTTGTAAATATATATACTGATATACTGATACTTTAATCTTAAAGATATTTTACAGTAATGTTTATTGTAAAGATTATACTCTCTCAGCCTATAACTGTGAAAAAATGTAAGAGTTTGATAGGACTTCTGAAAAATTCAAAGAAAGGCGAGAAGGTGTTTATGTCCACGTGATAGTTTAAACTTGCTGAATCATCCTTAGGCACCATTAAATGAAAAAGAATGATTTTCCTTCTTTCACATTCAAGTACATCTCATTGTTTTGGAACTCAGTCATCAAGTACTGCACACAGTACAGATAAAAAAACCTATCTGAAGGGTTTTTTTGGCGTTGATCATACTCTTCATATAGGGATGATTACAAAAAGGAAATACATATTGCATTAAAATACAAGTAGAAAAATAATGCAGTCTACTGAGTGAGAGTAACACATTATTTAGAAAATATTGCTCTACCTTGTATCTGAATTTATGGATGCTTACTGCTTGCTTAAGAAATGTTAAGAGGTGTGGAATCATTTGCACTAAATCAATAAAGATTTTGGAGTATTTCACCTCCTGGGTAGGATACTGGATGGTTAGCGCACCAGCCAGGTAGAACTGCATTCTTTAGCAGTCAAATACGCTCAGTCCATTCCAAAAACACAGGCTCAGCAACAGCAACCCAGGGGATCTTAAATCTTAAACATACATTGCTTACTCTTGGGATCAAAAATCTTGACTCTGGCCCTTCCCTGCAGGTACTGACCGTGGGGAACAAAGGACTGAGAGTTTGCTTTGCAAAGACTGGAAAAATAGGGTGAACTCAGCATAGGACTAGAATACCATTCAAAAGTTCTTCAGTACAGTTATCATCTCAGATATATCCCAGCCCATAGTCTGGCCACTTATTCTAATTTTCTTCCTACTGAAAACTTTACTCCTTCTTTTGTGTTGGTTTCTGAATTTGAGACTTCATGAAAAGAAAGGGCTGTTTCTTTAAAAGAAACATGAGAAATATGCAAGTCCATATGCTCGGTGATGAAGTGGCAGACAGAAGTGATACATTAAGCCCAGTAAAAACAGAAAAAGACTCCAAACTGTATAGAGTAAAAAAAGAGTGAACAACAGGAAAGTCATGAAGAGCTTCTGCCGGTTTCTGTACGTAAGTCCGGAATATTACAGTCTCTCTGTAAAAAAAAGAAAAAAGATCTTCCATAGGGCATTTTGCTGTGAAGTGGCATTAGAAAGGCCAAAATATCCAAACAGGAAGCATCATGAAATTTATTGGCAATGGCTCAATGAAAGCATACAGCAGCAAAAACACTTGAGCAACAGCACTGGAAGCTGCCTGCTGAGAGAGAATTCTGCTAACAGAACAGTTGGCTTGGAAAGGGAGAAGAAGTAAAATAACTTCAGCAACTGGAAGCCAACCATCTCTCTCTTCTCAGAATCAATCTCACTGAGAGTTGCAGTAAGTTGTCATGCTGGGAGACACCACAGAAAATGAAATAACTTGAGCAGCAACAGCAAGACTTTGGAAATTGACCTTCAACAGGAATACTAAAAAGAAAAAAGTACTGTGAAATATGGACAATTTTCTCTTGTGAACCATAGTCCATATAAGCCAAAGCCAAAAGAGTTGCATATCTTCAAAGTTATTGAGGAATTTAACTAACCATTAAGGTTTTATGGTTTCAACTGGAGTCATAGAACCATGCAATCACTTAAGTTGGAAAGGACTTTTAAGATCATCAGGTCTAGTATTAAATTTCAGTTATTGTTACAAATATATTTTCATCAGGATTTTTTAGATCATTTCCTCTTTACACATTTGAAGTAAGAAATTGCAGTAATTTAAGTAAGTAATAAAACTAGCAGTAAATTATTAATCAAATCACATATCTGGGGGAGAGAGGAAGTTTACCTTCATTAGGACATAGATGAGAAAGAAGTTGTGGGTCAGTATCTGAAATCAACTAATGAGTATTGTATCTGGTGACAGTCCAATAACAGGAAATAGGTATGTGTATTTGTCCTGCTTAGGAGTATTCAATGTGTTTGTAATACACGTTGTAGAATGTAAGACCATATTTTGCACTCTAACGTCCTGGTGAGATATTAAGAACAAGGGAGTTTAACCTTCAGTAAGACCAGATGTCTACCAGCTGTTTACATACAGAGATAGTCCTTACTCTAGAAAAGACATATAAATATCTTTTAAAAAGTGAAGCAATATTTTTGCCTTGAGTTATGTCTGTTTTAAATACCAGTAAGTGCAAAGACTACTTAGAATGTTATAAACAAATATTTCATTACATTTTATTTCACCCTGTCTCAAGGCAAAAGTGAGGCAACTAACCCAACAGCAAAATCCGTGACATAGCCAATCGGTCAACTGAAATACTAAAATGCAACCAACTGGGCATTTAGGATCCCTAACACATTACCTACTATATCAAAAGAGAGACAGAATGGGTCTTTGTTTGAGCTGTATAGCACAGAAAGCGTACCAGAAGAGAATGAATTTCCATCACATTCTGATATATGCTCAGGGCTGCATGTTTGAATTCCAAAGCTCACAGGAAGTGTGACACAGTTGAGAAAAAAAGTGATAAATGAATGCTCATATCTGAGAAAAGAAAAAAAGCTGCGCTTACCAAACACATTCATTTTCTATGGCAACTGTTCATGGACAAGGCTTTTGCACCTCTCAGAAAATTCTGAAAAACACTACACCATGGATATAGTCCTTGAAAAGAACGTGAAATCACATTGGAACAAAATAAGGCTTCTCTCTTCTGCTAGTTCTAAGGGGACACTTGAAAAAAATTCCACTCTAATTTTTTCTGTCCAGGGAAAATGGAGCATTTACATTCAGAGCTTTTGGGTACTATCATCTCTTTTCATATATTGTGAGGTTAGGCTATCAACCTTACTATTTTCAACCACAAGGAAAAATTGTGACATAAGACATCACTACCACTGTGTATATTATAAGCATTTTCTCCTTATTTGACCTATTTTAGATCGGTTGGAAAATCCCACATGAGCTTGAAAACAGTCTGAGGTGTTTCCTAATTGTGGCCTGAAAAAAGAGGAGAGGAAGAAAAAATAGTCCAGAGAGAGGGGCAAATTGTTAAATAGGACAAGGTAAATTTTAAAAGCAAGTGTAGTTTAATTAATTTTATTGTCTTGTTAAAATACTAAATCCCTCTCTTAAGTGAATACTACACAGACACGAATCATTTTTTGTTAACCAAGATGTTGCTAACATTCCATGGATAGTGCCAGTTTATGCCACTCATTCCCCCAGGATTAGATTTCATTATGTTTATCCATAGCAGTTAGTGAGTTACTATACATGAAGATTAGATTATTTTAATGAGACCACTCATAAAAAAAAGAAAAAGCATCATGTGGGAACATGGCAGAATTTTACTTCATGGTGATACCTTAATCCAGCATTCAGAGTAAGCAAACTTAGATATCCACTGCCATCTTTCAATAGCAGACTGCCTTTTACTTGCTTTAATAGAAGAGGTTCAGCCCACTACAAACCTTCTTAAAACTGACTAAAACTTAGATCAAAAAGGAAAGTGTATGAACATTGGAAGCAAGAATAGGTGACACAAGAGGACTACAGAGATGCTGTTTGCCACTGGAGGAAGAAAATTCATGACACGAAAGCTTGAGTAGAGTTCAACCTGCGCAGTACTTTGAAGGACAAAAACAAATGGCTTTTTAAAATAAATTAACAGCAAAGGAGGATTAGAGGTAACATTGTTCTGGTACTTGATGAGGAGCCCAACAAAGATTCATCCCAACAAAGAACTAACTGATATTAGCACCGGACCTCTCTCCATTATTTTTCAAATGTCTTGGGAATCTGGATAGGTTCCAGTGGACTAAAAGCTGATAAATGTTGTTCTGATTTTCAAGAGGGGTCAGAAGGAAGATCCTAGTAATTACAGGCCTGTCAGTCTCACCAGAGCCTAGCAAAATTATGGAGAAGTTTATTCTGGGACTTACTGAAAAATATTTGAGAGACAACACAGTCATTGGTCAGAACCAACACAAGTTCATGAATGGAAAGTCCTGTTTAATTGTCTTAATTTCCTATTATTACAAGATCATGCACCTAGTCAACCAAGAGAAGTCAGTAGATGTGGATTTTTTTCTTATTTTAGAAAAGCTTTTGCTACTGTCAATTGCAGTATCCTTCTGGACAGAGAAAACACATCATGTGATGGGTGAGCAGCTGACTCATAGATCAGTCTCAAAGGGTTATAGTAAATGGGGTTACATCAGGCCTGGTTGTCAGTCACCAGTAGGATTCCACAGGGGTCAATTGCTCTTCAATGTTTTTATAAATTATCTGGATGCAGAGGTAGAATATCCATTAAGTAAGTTTGTTGATGACACTAAATTAGAAGGAGCTATGGACTCCCTCAAGGGTAGAAAGGCCTTAAAGAGAGATCTGGACAGACTAGAGAGCTGGGCAATCACCAGAGGTATTACATTTGATGTGAGCAAATGCCAGATTCTGCACCTGGGAGGGGAATAATCCTAGTTATACATGAAATCTTGGGTATGAGAGGCTGGAGCCAAGCCCTGCAGGAAGAGATCTGCAGTGTACCCTGGCAGCCAAAAGGATCAATCCTGCGCTAGGATGCATCAAGCCCAAGATTGTCAGCCGGTTGAAGTAGGTGATCGTTCCACTCTTCCCTGCGCTGGTACGGTCTCACGTTGACTCCTGTGCGCAGTTATGCGTGCAACAATATAAGAAGGATATAAAGCTATTAGAAAGAATCAAAACATCTTTTTTTCCTTCTACAACCTAGAGTTGTGGAAAGTAAAAAAGTGTCACCTCTGCATCAACAGAAGTCACTGTCACATCAAGTGACATTACTATAGCATGGGAACAAAATCTGAACTATACAAGTAGATATGAAGTCAGACTGGCCACCTTAACGGATCCCAGACATGATGAGCTCAGTTTGTCCTTTCCTATACACAGCTGGGTACATTGTTTTCCCATGCTTCTATTCCATTATGTGTTTGTTTTTACAAATAAATTTTTTATAACAGTAAGAATATTTCTTCAAAGAACCATATTTTAGCAAAACTTTTAGTCTGAACATGCAACTTAGGTCTGTGCATGTGTGTCTATACATAAACACAGTTTCATGACACCGTCTTAGCAAACATTCCATTGTGCTTTATTGCTAAGAAAATAGAACTGAGATCTTTTTTCACTATATTTAGGTAATTTCCTATTCTGTTCTCTGTATATCTCATTCTACAAAGTTCGTGCACATCATGTGTTTTATATAGTGGTTTTAATCATTTTTCTACTGTGAACTTGTAAGATGGGAAAGCACTTAATCAAGAGGTCTGCTACCACTCTAATCTGATAGTAAGAGTAAAAAGGCAAGTGTTAAATCTTGACAATTGTCAATGACATGAATAGATTTGCAAGTGGAATAACAAAGTAACCTCAATGCTCCTAAAGTTATGTGATTAACTTCAGAGATGAACCTTTGTTAGAGCTTTGATCTTCTCATAACATTTTCAGGTTTTAGTTGTTTGGTTTGATTTCTTTTTTTTTCCATAGTAGACAGTTTTGGTTTCCCCACCCAAAGAGTGTGTGCAACATAAAAATTAGTTATCTAATGTGAAATAAAGGATAAGTTTCAGGATATCAATCAGGTTAATTAGTACCTGTGTTTGTTACGGTTCAATTAGCTGATCCTTTTTCCAGTTTGATCTTTCCTCTTTTACAGTCAGTAAATACCTGGTATTAATGTGGACTTATTCCTACATTCAAGAGCTGTACCATGTTATTGAACAGTCTGTTGTTTCTTTTTCCTTTGAGTACTCAACAGTGGAGAGAAATGTTTTCTTTCATGATATTTTTCCTATATCACTCTTAGAGGAAACCTAAAAATTGCTTGAAGTTTTTTGGAAAAATACATTTATTACAATAAAGTGAGATTACTCCACCTCATAAAATCCAACAGTCTAACAGTTAAGGAGTAAGAGGTTAAGGACTTAAAGAGAAAGAGCTGAGAAAATTTCTTTGCAAAAAGAAATTGTAGAATTTAATCTATCTACATGAAGTTCTAGTAGTGAAAAAGTATCAATTGCCAGCAAAAACTTTCAATAAAATGACAAGCTGGAATCTAACAGAGAACTTCTTTCAGGTTTTCATCTTCTATATACAAAATGAGTATATATGAATGAAAGTGTGTTGCACTTAAAAGGGAATATGAGCAGTGTGACAGCTTATGTTTATCATCAGAACACGTGGCAGTGTTAGCAATAAAATAAAACACAATAAAATATTTTACATCAAACATCAAGATTTATATTTCCCCATTTAATTATTTGAACAAAGCCTTCTGCCCTTCGAGAAAAAAAAATACAGCCCTTCAATTTAAATTTTTTCTCTGAACATTCACAGAAGTACAAGTAACATATTATTATCAGGAACTGTGTTCAGAGTGTCATTAAATTAACACTGTACTTTGGGAATTTTTCCAATCATCTCTGTCATACAAGTAAAGTGCTGGCTGCTCTTACCAATTATTTTCTTCCAGTTCTTTCAGTCAAAAGTCTAAAACCACATAGTAAAGGCATTTTTCTATTTGACCTCTCTGTTTGGTTAATTGGCCATGCTACATTATTTAGCATTTGATTCAAAGGCAAAAGATATTTTGTTTTATGATATGGTGTGATATGTTTAAAAGGCATAAAAATCCACGTTTATGTGTGTTGTCTAATTACATACTCTTTTCTATCCCAGTCTTTCAAAATGTATGAAGAAGACAAAACTACTGCTCACTGTCTCCATAGAGACACTATGACAGTATCAGGAGAAAACATTTTTATTTAAGTACCTAATGGATTTGCCTCCCGAGCAAAAACACTCAATAAGGAAAGTGCCAGGAGTAGAAAAGCCATTCATTAGAGTATGCAGCTCATTGTGATCTGAATTGGCTTGGTCTGTGCTAAGTGATCTAGCACAGTATTTAGAAATGTTGGAGAAACAGATTTTTTTTTTTCAGATTTGTTTACTTTGCTGGATTCAGGGCTTATTTAAGTTCACATTCTGATTTAAATGACACAAAAGAACAGCCTATTTCTCTCAATATAGGAAAATGAATATTTTGCTTGGAACTGAACTTGGTTAGAAAAAGGAAGATATTTATTTGAGGAGACATTCTGTATAACTTAACTGATGATTATCAGAAGGGGATTTTTTTATACAGAAATTAGAACTCGAAGTATGTGATGGCTGCCTGCCATCTAAACCAGAGTTTGCATGTGAATTCAAGGCTATTCAAAGGTAATATGTCAGAGCCGCAATTTTATATTCTAAAAGACAGACACAATACAGAATCTTAACATTTTTTCACTACTTTAAATAAACAAATGGTTAAAAGAAGTTCATCACCTATAGATGTCTTCACTATTAACTATTTCTAATTCCTCTCTGAAGTACAGTATGGAGTTATATATTGTGTATTAATATACAGCAGAATTTTATAGTATTGATTATATTAATCATCGTTAACACTGGTAGACCCTACTGACCGCAGTTCAATTAATTATGTGAACAGAAAAAAAATACAAAACAAACTAATATATATGCCTTTCCATGTAATTTAGGCTTCTTAAACCAAAACTGATTCCATAAGAACATATGTGATTTGGAAATTTTTAAGATAAATAAGACATATCGCACTGGTATTTCTGTAGTTATAATGTTATGAAACAACAATGCCGCCTGAGTAATCTGCAGCTCTCCTGTTTTTGAACTAAATATACAATGATTTTGAAAAAGGCTATTAACTCCAATTCTACTGTTACCACGAGGGTTAGATATCCCTCTTTTCATTCCCATTCTGTCTCATGGATATGAGCAGATTTCCAGAAACATTTTGCAAGAAAAACCCAAAAAACCCACAACCCAAACCAAAAAAAATGACCCATACACTGTCATCAATTTAGAAGCACTGAGATGTCTCTTTACATCAAGTTCCACTCCTATTTATAATACCGTAAAATAAAAGAGGTTTGGTCAATAGTCCTCAACTGGAAATTCATAGATGGACAAAAAAGTCCTCTCACCACTTTTCCAAATGTTTTAAAGATGGCTGAAAACACCTAAAAAAATTAGACAAGAGCACTAAGCATCCAAACCAGATTTCCAGGAGCACTGAACCACTTGTTGAGACAGAGCACCACTACTTGTCATTGTATTATAGTAACACTGGTAGACCCTACTGACTGCAGTACAATTTTAGGTAGTCCCATTTATTTTAGTAGGGTAAAGACTCACAATTTTATGTAAGGTGGCAGTAGAGGAAATAATTAGATTTGAAGCATTGGGTAGAAACTGAAATTTGCTCTAGGAGAAGGGAAGAAGCAAATGAAATGTACTACTGTTTCCTGTGGTTTAAAATAAAGTGTTAACTACAGAATTCTTAGTTGTCTGAGCAGGAAAAGAATTAATTAGATTAATTCAGATCTGCTTGAACAAATTATAATAACGTATAAGTGATGGTGTTGGACAAAACAGTGCCATTTTAAGGTAAAAAATAAAAAACCCCTATTATTGTCATGTCCCACAGCTCTCTGTGATACTTTATGCTAATTGAAAAGCCACCAACACATTGCACTTCAAGTCTCTCTGAAGAGTGTCATCCTGATCAATTTGTCAAAGGCCAAATAGACATACTCATCTGAGAAATACAAAGCAAAATGCAGTACTCAACTGAATTAAAGACACTTTTGTTGTTTGAGAGAGACACTTAGAAAAGTGACTATTTTATTTTCTGGTAGCAGAGATGTGTGCCTTCTTTATTATGTCTGGTTTTCATTAAATTGTTGAGTCAGTGACAGAGTATTTAATGACAATTTTTTATTTCAATCTGCAAACTTCAAAACTAATTTGTCTATTCAGGGACTGACCTTCAGGAACTGACACTTTTTGCCTTAGTTTTTAATTTAAAAATACCTTGGTTTATCTTAAACTAAAATCCTACGGATTTATCCTGAGGAAATCTGCAATTCTGAAGTGATGGTACCACAGAAAAGTATGTATAGCATTGATGTAATAAGTAAATTATATAATACCTTAAAACATTTAGGAGGTAAAAGCATCAGAATACTACTGATATTGGAAACAAGAACATTTAGGTCTAAGTTTGCATCAGTTAAGGATGCACAGTTGCATTTGAAAAATACAATCTCCATTTGTATAACATGATCTGAGAAACCTGAAATTAGATCAGACTGTTCAGATATTTCTTGGCAAAATAACTATTTTGTTTAGACTTTTTGAGTTCTCTGGAAAAAGATGAGAGCTGAGAAGAGACCTGTGGTCTGGAAAATGTATAATGAAGTAGCAGGTGACTGTGTGTGCCATTCGTAATTTCCATTAGTAATGATTAAATAATATACATTAAATAATAAAAATTCCATGGAAGTCATCTGGAAAACTGAGGAAGTACATTTCCAACCACTTTATTCACAAAGAAAAACATGGTTTTGTTTTTAAAAGTGTTAGCCAGACTTTTAGGAGATAACTCTCTAAAGAAATTCCTTTTTCATACAAATAACACAAATCTTATTGGGATGAAATAACATTTTTTTTAAAAAGTAAATAAATAAAATAATGAAGCACAACTGTAAGAAGAAACCATATTATTTACCGAGAATAGACTTCACCTCTATACAAATGCAAAATAAAATCAAAGATGGAAAAAAATTTTCAAGTGGATGATAAAATTTACAGAACTATTCAAAACTACTTCTATGGCACCTACTATTTTTCAGGTCACAAACTGTCTACAGTAGGACTGAAAATCAAAAAGTAGGCAAGAAAAAATATGTTTTAGAAGAGTAAAATATTTTTTTGGATAAAGAGAATGGTAGCTGTTTTACCAATTTTATAAATGATTTTATAAATGATTGATTTTTTTCTTAATTCTTTTGCCTTCTTTCTTTGCTGTGCAAACAAAGATATCACAACAGAAGCATCCTTTTAGTCTATAAACAGTACTTATTTGAGGTACAGCTACTTTTTAAAAATTTAATATTTTTACATGGTAATCCCCTTTTATCCTGTTATCCCTCTATTTTCCTAAATTTGTTACTGTCCAAGGTGCCTTGACCTCTTCCTCTGAATATCCATCTGATCCCTCTGTATATAATTTCATTCTACAATGTTCATAAAGCAAATTACTCTCAGAACTATTTTGCTCTATTACAATTATATACTTAAATGTGGGAAGTAGATTTGAGATTCTTAATGTAAATATTACCTTTTGGAGCTCTTTTAAAATAATAATTCAGATTGTTCTCTATGGAAATTTACTTTGCTTTGAAAACATAGTATTAGAATACAAATATACACTATGTACACTATGTAAGTATTTATGTCCTTAGTGTAAGCTATTTACATGTTAGGCTATAAAGTTATGCATATATAGCAGAGGCTGAAGCAATGATGCTGAAATCATAATTTCATTTTTTTCTCTAGATTAAAGCTGATAAATGCCTCTTTTCAATGCTTGGGGTGTGATTGTGGGAATGATAACAATGGCAAAGGAATGAAATGTTAACGAGACAAATACCGAATAATCTTACCCAGACATGTTTCTCTAGATTTGGGTATCCAGAGAGGACTTATATATGTTATTTTGTTGTTCTGCACTGAGGAAAATTGTGGCTGTGGGGAATATGTTTTCTAAAACAGTGGATATACTACTCAAAAGAAGGCGTAGTAGGAAAACACACTGTGGAGTTTTTTTTCCAGGTAGAAAATAAAGTCATTCCAACAAATTGAATTACAAACTGATTTTTAAGGGCAATGAGAGTGTACACTGTAATGTTTGAAACCTGGAAATATTGAGAACTTCAACAAGAAAAGTCAGAACTACACAACTAAAGGGATAAAAAATTTTGTCAGGAGCATGGAATGGTTCACACACAATTCAGTAAGTTTTGCTGGAATATAATTTCTGTTATATCTCTCTATGTCTAATACATGCTTAACCTAGGCTGAGTTCTTTAAATTTAGACATCAATATTTAAAATTAAAAAAATATAATATGTTCTCAAATAGTTAAAAGTTACCAGTCATAAGCAGTAATGGTCTGAAAAGAAAGGTTTGATCCAACAGAAATAATTCCTTCTAGAAAAAGTTTATGCTAGCCTGAAGATTTCTGGGAAGGAAAGGTACTCAGTACCTATAACATGATTGAAGCTCACTCTGTCTAGATAAACAGATTGGGGATTTGAACTGTGGAGTCCTATTCAGCTGTAAATGTATCTTACTGAGTTGGGATTTGAGCATCTCCATTAACGATTTTGTCCCTTAAGCTATTCTTTTCCTTCAGCTGTATTATAGATATTATAAATATCCAAAAAGGAAATGTTCCATTTTAAGTAGAAGAAAAAAGTGCTTGTTGAACCAACACAAATTTTGTTTTTCCTCTAAGAATCTATCTATCCCTCAGAGGCTATTGTTTCACAGTTTTTATGATAAATCAGTCTATCAACAAAGAACATGTCTACAGTGCTAGTCTATATGAGTTTTCAAACATAAAAAGATGGGAGTAAATCCAAGGTGTTTAATTTATTCTTTAATTTATTTTTTTTTTAAGTTGGATGAGCTTTACACCACAGATCACTTCTGGAATGTATCTATTAATACTGCAGTAGAAAAACACTCATTTTTTAGTTCATAGGTTTATCCATTCCATCAGTAACTAGTAACATCCAATCAAACTGTTAGTATACTTTTCTAGGACACTTTTCTTATTTATCCAAAATTGTTTGCATGTAAAAAAGAGAGATATGGGGGAAGGATGGTGGACAGTAAAAGCATACAAGCACATTTAATAAGAAGAATTCAACCCATGTTAAAAAGTAACAAATAATGCCCTAACATAATTTCAGACTTTCCCAAGATGAAAACACAACCCAAACAAAAAAACCTAAACACACAAGTGTTTCTTGTGCTTGCATAATATTCATCAGAGCAACACTATCAATCCAAACCAACAATCTTCTGACCTTTAAATATAGTAATTCAGTTTTGTTCCAAGAATTTACTGCACAGGTGTGTATGTGTGTGTATGTGTGTATGCCTGACAGAGAGAGAGATTGTGTGCATACACAAAGCGAGGAGGTAGAAATCTGACAGGATATGTATTAAAAAAGTGCTCTTTAGCTACTCCAGATGCTAGGACGTATGAATGCTGTAATTATTTTTAGAATTTTATTTGGTTTTTTAGGATGCTTTTGTTACACTACTGTTCAGTTAGACTCCATCTTGGATGGAGAGGCAATATACATGGTTTATCAGCCACTGCTGTATTAACGTGTACAGGAGGAAACGGATGTTATCACTTTGTTCAAGTAATACTTGACAAACAGTTATTCCTACAACAGGAAGAGTGGATGACCTTGATAATATATATTTCAGTCACTCCATTATCTCTCCAACTGAGATAAAGGATAAGGTGAGTAAATCAGACTGTCACTGTTTACCAGTCAAAGAATAGAATTCTGCACAATTTTGTTTCTACTCTCTTTACTACTGGGAATGTCAATAACTGTATGAACTTAAGACACTTTTTAGAAGTATATTTATTTACGTTTAATTTCACCATGTTTTTAAAAACAACTTTTGCTGATTCTAAAGTGCTATGCTAACTTCTTCACTTTGCTAAAATAAATTAAAATACCCATACATCTAAATACATAAAAGTCATGTTTGCAAAACTGATAAAAAGAACTCAAACTTCTCAGGGCTTTCCAGCACACACAAATGTGCTTTTTGAGATAGAAGTCAGATCAATGGATATGTCATCAAATTATATTCTATTTACTCTTCAGCATAAATACTTTAGGCAGAAAGAATATTACTGAATTGAATAAAACTAAGTAAAGAATTGCATTCAGTATGAATGGACAGAAGCCATGATTGCACAAGGTCAGATTTCATGATACTTAGTCAGCAATTTTACTACTGATTTATCCTTATTCAAAGGATGAGCCAGCAGTGTGCCCAGGTGGCCAAGAAGGCCAATGACATCCTGGCCTGGATCAGGAACAGTGTGGCCAACAGGTCCAGGGAAATAATTCTTCCCCTGTACTCAGCACTGGTGAGGCCACACGCTGGTGAGTACTGTGTCCAGTTCTGGGCCCCTCAGTTCAGGAAGGATATTGAGGTGTTGGAGCAGGTCCAGAGAGGAGCAACAAGGCTGCGGAAGGGACTCAAGCACTCTCCTCTCTCTCTATGAGGAGAAGCTGAGGGAGCTGGAGTTGTTTAGCCTGGAAAAGACGAGGCTCAGGGGAGACCTCATCACTTTCTACAACTACCTGAAAGGAGGTTGTAGGTTGGTCTCTTCTCCCAGGCAGCTATCAGTAAGACAAGAGGGCATGGTCTTAAGCTCTGCTGGGGAGGTTTAGATTAGATATTAGGAAGACATTCTTTACAGAGAGGGTAATCAGGCATTGGAATGGTCTGCCCAGGGAAGTGGTGGATTCTCTGTCCCTGGAGGTTTTCAAAATGAAACTGGATGTGGCACTTAGTGCCATAGTCTAGTAACCATGGCAGTAGTGGATCAAGGGTTGGATTTGATGATCTCAGAGGTCCTTTCCAACCCAGCTGATTCTACGATTCTATGATGTAGCAACTCATGCTCAATGAAATACTTTAATGTCATTGGTTGAGAGATCATGTGACACAATTTAAACACTGTATTTAAACTGATGCCCTTTGTAATAAAGTTTAATTCTGCTCTCACACTCCTTGATGTGAGTAGTGGGGTTGGTGAAACAATAAACACCTTACTATGATTCTATGATTGTATGAAAACGAATTACTTTTAAAAGGTAAAGGTTGGAAAAACTAACCAGAAAGCTACTTTTTGGAAACACAGATTTTGCTACCAGAGTAATAGAATTCATCTCATATTCTGAATATTTTATTTTTTTAAGTATCCATTGTCCTGACTTTTTAACTTAAGAACCTGCATAGTTTTGTATGTTTAAATGTTCAGGTAATCCAAATTAAAGGGATAAACATAATGATAGCCATGCTATCACCAGGTAAATGAAGAAGAAGAAAATTTCTAGGATGGACATAGGCAATAAATATGGATAGAAATAGACAACAAAGATAAGAGCGCCAAACACAGAATATTTTCCAAAATATTCCTGACTTTGGTTACATTACAGGTATTACAATTCTGAGGCATTAAATTTTCAATTATGAGTGGATTTTTTCAGAGAGAGAATTTCCTTCTTTTTTGGCTTGTATGCAAAAAAATTTGTTAAAACTTAGGTTTACCCTGAAAAACTGTTTTGATAGTAAATGTGGGATTGACTTATATTATTGAAAGCTAAATCTGGGCAGTCAGCTATTTGACTTGAAATTTCAGGACAAGAAGTAAAGATGGGAGAGAGAACGTAATATTTCTTACAATAAAAAGATTGAGAAGTGCTTCATTTAAAACTTAGTATCTCTTTTTTTTTTTTTTTCCTGACTGATGAACCTTCCTTTGCAGCCTTTTTTTGTAATTTAGCTACTCTAAATATGAACATTTAAATAAGAATACATCAAAATTTTCTGCTTGGTTGTTGCCTCAACTCAGAGAAAAGATAATAAATGGAGCAGGAAGCCATTAGATATATTGGGTGCACTAACTATATAGTATATTCCTTAAAACATATAAATCTATGATAACTTTTAATTATATCATGCTCTTCCCATAAAGTAAGAGCTAAATCAGTTCTGCTAAAAGAGTGTGAATACTAGTCCCTTACATCACTGAAATTGAAACCTAAAGTCTAAAGGCTTTTTGAAAATAGTGATAATGATAAAGCTAATACAAGCAATGAGTACTTGCACACCCAGGTATTGGGTTATTGCAATTTTATTCAGTGACTGGGCAGCAAAACATCAGAAAAAATATCATATGTCAGAGATGAATTGTGAGCTGATCGTAACAACTCCAATAAACCTGAGGTTGTGCGGCCAGTGGTCAATTTTTCACCTTGTGCTAGGAGGTCACTGCACTTTTACCTCATAGTCCGAAAAGAAAAGAATACACCAGTTGTGCAAGGAAAAGCAAATTTCAGTTAAACTAAAATCCAAAAGAACTTTACAAAGTAGAAATTAACTTATTCTAAACTGGATCTGAAGTCATCTTAAGATCATACAGTTTTTAACCGAAATCATAGAATACCCATGATATGATAAATGTAACCATACACTTTTCAATGTATTTATGAACCTTAGTATTGTATTTGGAATCTAATTATAATAAAACAGAAAAAAAAAAGGAAAGAAAAGCAGAACTTTTGCCTACATCTAGCAACCCTAAACCACACGTTTCTTTACCAAATTCCATGATTTTATGGAGTCTTTCCATTTGCAATCAACTTTCCTTTTGTTTTATATCATGATATTTCACCATATTTAACTTGCTATTAAAGTGGGATATGGAATGGACAAAGTGCTCTGAAAATTTATTATTAAGTTTTGAAAAGTTGGGGGATTTTTAAGATGTATTTTCAGACCACATTAAATGGAGCAGGTTGGAAAATACTCCTTAGGCTATTACCACTATCAGCCACTGACTTTATGAAATAGTCATGTTAGAAATAGTTATTTTTCTTTTTACATTTTTTAATCAATGACAGAAATGTTTATTTCAAAAGGGAAACATGATTTTATGTGTTTTATTTCAGTTTAATTTTCATAATAAATTGAACTATATCTTATAATTAGCCTCAAAAAGGAGGCAGCCTAGAACAAGTGTCTGAAAGGGTGTCAGAAGTCTTGATGTCAGAGGCTGCTGCTGTATATAGCAGTACAGGTAACCTCCTCAAATTCCTTAGTGCCTTCTTTCTTTCCCTCACCCTCTCTGGACCCTCCCTGAATCTGACAAGTTATAGTCTCTGAAGAAAGTGTCACTGTTGATCTGAGGACTTACCACCACTCATAAATGAATTTTCCAGTAGTCCAAGTGCAATTGCTTCACATGGAGTCTGCAGTTCTTGTTCACTTGCCACAGGCATGGCAAGAGCTATCACCACTTATTAGGAGAAATGCATCTTTCATTGAACTGTGAAGGAGGTCTTGTTTTAAAGTAAGCAATTCCTTTACTTTCTTTTACACATAGTGCTTAAAGATGCTGTGGCATAGCAAACATCTTTCTGCCATCAAAAGCAGCAATACCACTGTACATTCATCCTGTGCCACTTCTGAAGAACCTGAAGATAGTAATAACTGGAAAATCCATGAAGATGAACCCAAGAAAATTAACCAAATACTTAATTTTCAGGAACACCAGTTGGAACAACTTTCAGACCTCTTCTGATCAATAAATTTAAGCTGAATGTTATAAATTTTGCAGGGTTTTTCTTCGTGGTTTTTTTTTGTTTGTTTGGTTGGTTGGTTGGGTTTTTTTAATGGTCATTTAAAGGTTAACTTTACTGTATCTGGTACTTAGAAGTGGAAACAGGTACTAGATGGAAAGGTCTATACCTAAACAAGAGAATGTATTTTAAACAAGTCTTAGATAACGTTTTTATTCTTGATGATAATCAGAACTGAGTTTAATTTGGCAGGTTGTGTGATGGAACATTCATTCCATCCCCCTCCACATCAATTCCTCTACCCATCTAAATCAAGACCCCCAGAAGATTTCTTAATCAACAGGTTGAGATGCTCATACAGTTTTCCCTGAGCAAGCAGTGAAATTTCCAATTAGTGGTGACAGGTATTTTGAAAACATGTTCACACTGAGTAGCATTTGCTCTCACTGCATCTTTTCTACTAGTATCTTAGGAAAAGAAATCTCATTCTGCTGCTACAGTATACTATTATTCAGTGCAAATTTTCATAAAACATACAAAACCCAAATAAAGAACTCTACTTCAAAAAAGCAAAGCCTAAGCATATTGACTGAGCAAAGGATAATTTTACATTATTTTATTTCTTAATACCAGCTACAGTGATATCCTTAAATCTTTGAATCTAAGAAGCTATACTCTTTTAGGTCTCTCAACTTGTAGCATAAAAATGTCATTTGTGTTGCATTTAGTGGGGTTCAACATATTAATATGTTGATTCTATTTAAGAACCTGTAAAGAGAAACATTATTGATTATAGTCACTGTTCCTCCATCTCTCTGCTGACTTCAGTCAAACCAGAGGATCTGGGAACTAATTATTCTTCTGAGCAAAAAGCTGAAAGTCACAAATTTTATTGAATACAGTGAAGGGAGAGGGTAGTTTTCATCTTAATGCTTCATCATATGCCTGAATAAGCAGAGCAAATATATCGTTTTTGCATGGGATTTCGAGATGTTTCTAGATTAGAAATCTGAGTAACATGAATAAGAACAGGGTAAGCATGGCTCAATTTCAATAATATTATATATGAACTAATGACAGAAATACAAGTCTGAATTTCATTTTAGAAGATTTATGTGTAAAACATGGTTGACATCACACATTTATTTCAATTTCTGTATTTCTGTACACCTAGTTTGGAAAATTTTAATGCAGTTCAGATTAAAATTAGAGTAATTTTAGTCTGCAGCAACAACTTCAATTTAGTTACTATTTACAACTGCACTCTTGATCTATTAGAAACTAAGATCTCAAATATGCAACTATTTAAATTAAACAAAGCTGAACTAAGAATAAGAGAATGAATCATAGAACCGTAGAATGGTTTGAGTTGGAAGAGACCTTACAGATCATCTAATCCTGACCCCACTGCCAGGGGTAGAGACACCTCCCACTAGACCAGGTTGCTCAAAACCCCATCCAATCTGGCCTTGAACACTTAGGGATGAACATCCAGGGATGGGATACCCACAGCTTCTCAGGCCAATCTGTTGCAGTGCCTCACCACCCTCACAGTAAAGAATTTATTCCTTATATTGAATCTAAATCTGTCCTCTTTCAGTTTAAAACCATTATCCATTGTTGTCACTACAGGCCTTAGTAAAACTTCTCTCCATCTTTATTATAAGTCCCCTTTTATATATTGAAGGGCCACAATAACCTCTTCCCAGAGCTTTCTCTTATCCAAGCTGAACAACCCCAAGTATCTCAGCCTGTCTTTGTAAGAGATTTGTTCCAGCATTCTGCTAATTTCCATGGCCCTCCTCCAGACCAGCTCTTACACGTTCATGTCTTTCTTGTACAAAGAACTGGACTCCAGAAGTCAATGGAGTACTCCAGGTGAGGTTTTACAAGAGCAGAATAGAGGGGGGAGAATCCCCTACCATGACCTGCTGTTGACACTTCGTTTTATGCCCAGTATATAATTGGCATTCTAGGCTGCAAGGGTACATTGCTGGCTCATGTCCAGTTTTTCATCTGCTAGTATCCTCAAGTCCCCCGCAGGGCTGCTCTTAATCACTTCATTCCCCAGACTGTATTGACACTGTGATTACCCTGACCCAGGTACAGGACCTTGCATTTGGCCTTGTTGAACTGCATGAGGTTCACAAGCATCCATTCCTCAAGCCCGTCAAGATCCCTCTGGATGGCATCCCACCCCTTCAGCATATCAGTTGCATACTCAACTTGGTGTCATCTGCAAGCTTGCTGAGTTTGCACTGTCCCACTGTCTATGTCATTAAAAAGAGAAATTTTGACCTATACTGAAGGTCTGGTGAATTGAAAGAAAAGGGATCAGTTAGGGCAGCCAAGCAGAAAAACAGCACCTTTTCTGGTATAGCTGAAAGATTCATGCCAGTCCAGTTTGTCAGCGAGAGAAAGGCGTTAAATCTTCTACACAATAAAAGCTTTTTTGTTTTTGACAAAAGGAGTAAAGAAGAAAAGTGAAGAAAATAAGTACACCTGAATATTACATTGCAAATGGATTTTGTTTCTGCTCCCTAAAAAAGCTCTAAAGATAAATTTTAGTAGAAAAGGGTAATTATACTCACTGAATTTGTTCCTGTTATGGTAACCAAATACAAATTTAAATTTTTCTCTTGAATAAAAACAAAGATTGTATTGTTAATGGAATTTTCTTTAAGTATTTAAGTTAATTACTAGTAAAGAGTTGCCTGAAGCACTTCAAAATTACTTGCAGTAAAATATGCTTATTTCAACTTTGGGTTGTTAGACTTGGAGAGATTTTGGTGTAATACATGACCCAGAACTTAAACAGTTTGAGAAGCATTATTATTGTACTTTTCTCATGTTAAAGTCAATGCTTTTTAACCAAGAAAACTAATTTGGTGTTGCTTGATTATCTTGTCCTGAAGCTTTTAAAATGTCCTCATACAATATAAACATAGAACTCTTATGCAACCTCTTTCTACATAAATGCTCTGCTTCCCTTGTTAGACCTATGCCTTTTCTTAATCTGTTTGGTTTGTATTCCTCCATTGAGTGAGATTCTGGCTGGACAGCATAAATAGTTTCAAGTCATATTCAGGAATGAAAACATGTTCTCTACATCCATCCAAACAGACTCATTATGTATAGTGAAGAAAGAATTATGTCACATTTTTGCTAGCTCTCTAAAATCTTCAATGAATATTAGGTATAATATCATGAATATTAAAATAAACTTAAAACATACTCTTTGTATTCACTGAAATGAACAGAAACAACTTCTTCCAGCAGCATGGGAGTACACCAGGACTTAGAAGAGATTTCTAACAAGTTGTTACATTTAATCTGTCATGTTTATTCAGACAAAAATACTCTGGACTATTTTATTATGTATCTGTAACTTACAGCAAATAGAGCCAGGTAAGAATTTCTAAAGTCACCAGTATTACAAAAAAACCTTAAGAGCTAGATCACCTACAGATAGATAGCCAGTACAAGATTTAGGATTAACTGAGGTCCTCAAATTCAAAGGTGCTTTCCAGAAAGCCCTTGCCAAGTGCTGCCTAAATCTAGAAACACTTGGACATTTGCATATTATTGTATGTTTCCTGTGGGTTGTGATGTCCAGATGGGTGCAAAATCACAGAACGAACTTTCCTGAGGATAGAAGTGGAGAAGTTCTTTTGCTCTCACATGGAAATGAGGTGCTAAAAAGAGCAGTGAGATTGACATTGAGTTGACTGTTGAAACTGAGATGGGGAGACATCAGCATGAAGCAGCCAAAAATTGTATAGAAACAACCAAGTGTCCACCTAGAAACATGCCTGTAATCCAAATGGTCCATATTTATATTTGGAAAGGCCCAGGGATAATGCAAAGCAATGGTGCAGAGATCAAAAGCTGTACTAAGAATGTCAGGACTGCACAGCTCCTGCCAGACCTCCCAAGAGTCACAGAGGCCACAGTCCATGAGTAACCTGCTGAAGCAAATGATCAACAGCAGTACAAGAGGAAACTGTCCCCGGGAGAGGAGATACATATGCTTGTGCATAGATATGTTTAGGCATAAGACCTTGCATATCATGGTCGAAACGATCGTTGTATTTGTAATGTAACCAAACTTTGCATTTATTTTTTCAGTTCTGATGTACATCTACAGGCTGGATGGATGAGCAGAGTAGAACCTTTTTTATTTTATGTGCTTAATGTTAGACAGAAGTGTATAAATTCCTAGAAATAAAAAGGAAAGTCAAAACCTCTCTGTCCTATTCGAGTATCCTAATAAAGTCATGCAGCAAACAAAAGCTGCATGATAAAATCCTTCAAAACAAAGATACCCACGTCATTTTATTTCTCTCAATAGTTTGACAGCAGCACTTTTATTTTACTGTAGATATCTGAAACCATTCTTTATAACTAGAACAGCTGGAAAACTTTCAGTGATCCATAATTACATTTCCCAGTGGCTAGCTGTAGGCACCCTTCTCTGTAGTCTAGTGTTTGATTTAGATCCTTTTCTGAAATACAGAATGAATCACAGGTAAGTTTAAGTCATGAAGAAAGCTGCTACTACTCCCAGATAATCTTTAAACCACCCTTAGTTCTCCATGAACCTGCTGTCATTACAGCAGGAACTTCTGAGCCACATCCACACTTCCTGGTAAACTTAGCCTGTAGCTAAATTGCCACTATTCCCTATCTCTGCTAAGGTATTCTAAAAATTTTCTACAGTTTCTTTTAATATATAAGGAAGTAAAGCAAAATTTAAAATGGTGATTAATATGCAGTTTAGCTATCTATTCAACATCTGAAAGAGGCAACCTAAAGAAAGGCTGGATTGACAGATCAGGATAATATTGCCTGCTGCAGTTGTCTGACTTTCATTTGTGCTCCAAAAGTATTGCATTCTTAATGCACTTTTTAAGCAGTCAGGTCACCCAGACTATAGTCTGGTCTCCAAGCAAGAAACACTCAAGCTGAGCAATGTATGTTCAAATCTATCACTAAATATAACTATTAATATACATGTATCTATCATAAATTCCTGCCCAGTCAAACCAGAGAAAAAAATATTAAAAAATAAACCTTCAGAAGCCATACTCAGTCCAAACAGCTTGGAGAATACTGCCACGTAAGGGAGTGTCTCTAAACAAATTTCGCTAATTGGATTTGGTTTAGCTACATACAAAAAACCCCATTAAACTTAATAACAAAAATTCTGAAGTTAGGTTACATTTCTATTTCTATTACTGTCATGGAAAAACACTCTTGACTAGGGACTTTCATTTCATTTGACTTATTGACTGTTAACATAATCTTTTAATTACTGAATTGGGTATTGTGGAACAAAACACATACAATCAAACAGACAACTAGGGTAACAGCTTTGCTCCTGGCTTCATAGGCTCAGCTTCAGTTCAACACCTCTCCTTGCTCTTTTCTAGTCTCCACTCCCATAGTTTTGAGCAGTTGACTCCACCATACACTGCAGTACCTCAGGGTTGTCTCTGCTCTGCAGTCACTCAAGACTCTTGCAGTCCCTCAGACTTCCTCCAGCGTGGATCATCATCTTTCAAGAACATGTGTCCAGCTGCATTTCCAGCAATGTCTTCTTCCATGTGTCTCCTGTGCTTTCTTCTCTGGTTTCTGCAAAAGGTACCACTTCACATCTCCTTGCGTATCTCCATTTTAGTCTTCTGTACTTCCTCACATCTTATTTTTCACGTCTCCTACTCCTCACAGCTACTGTTATTTCTTAATAATGTTTGAACAGTGGTGCCATGTGCTCCTCATATTGAAGTTTCGGTGTGCAGTGTACTGTTTCTACCTGTTGCCAAGTCAGTTGGACCTGGCTTGACTGTCTCAGAGTAGTTCCTGACCGCCTCCCACACAGGGCATCCTACAGTGCCTGATACCCAAACCCTGCCCAACAGTTGCCTGTTTGGGACAAAAAAGCTATCATGTTTGTAAATAAAAGAAGTATTAATCTGCTCTGAAATTATCAGGAAATTGAATATTCCCTGATTACAGATGCAGGTCTGTTCTGGAACATCAGTTCTGACTTCATTGAAAAGGTTGTTTCTTAATGAACTTCATTTAAATCATTTTCTCTTTCTAGATTTTTCTATTAACCTCTGAGGAAGGTTACATAAGAAAGAAAAAACCAAAACATTTTGTAGCATAGCATCCTTGCATCTTTCAGCTGCCTTTTGAACAAATTTCAAGACAAACTTTCCCAAAGGCTTTTCTGCAGGTATATTTGTTACCAGGCCTTAAAACAGTTGATATGATGCATAATTTTTATCAAACATGAAAGATTTTCAAATTAATTAGACATCTGATTAGTTGGTAAGATTGTTTGTCATTGCTATCACCCCAACATTTTTTTCACTGCATAACTGATAAGTTAAATACCTAATTACACTGCAAGTTAATTGGTTTTTAATAGAGCATCTGCTGAAAAAAAAGTGTAAGCTCTGAGTTACATGCCAATCAAAATGTAATACAGTTTTTAACTAGAGAAGATTAACAGATTCCACTTCATAAGGTTTGAACCTGCCTTCCTCCTCTCTGAGAGTTACTTGAAGAGAGAAAATTCTTGGCCAAGAGTACACAGTGTGAATGAGATGCTTTACTTCTTTCTGCCAGAACATTTCTTTAACTTCAGTAGAATTTTGTGTGAGGGTAAGGTGGTTAAGAATATTCTAAAGCAATTTATTACATAAAGATTGCTTACTTTGGTACACCTTGAGGAAAATACATCGGTTCAACAAGAAAATGGGGAAACAGGGAAAATCAATTGCTTATAATTTGAAACAAAATATAAAAAACACATGTTAAATCTGTATTTCTAGTTTCTGCTAAAATGAAATAAAAATAAGTGTGAGGTATTTTTTTAGTGAGGAATAAAACGCAGATTAAATAGCCTTATTCTCTAAGAATAAGGGGCAGCAGTCATGAGCAGCATTTTTTCAACAATTTTCCAAAACTGTTACAGACCCTGGGAAAGGATAGAAGGAATTCTATGCACCTAAAATATTCTGAACCTCAAAATTTGCAATACTTTATAAGGCCATGAATTTGTGATAAAATTCATGTAACAATTCATTTCATTAAGTCATGGCTGGGCTTCACGAACGAAGATTTGGGAAGGGCACTACCCACGTTTGTTACAAGCGCGTTGGTGGCTAAAAAGGCCAATATGAAATAGACACGTCAGGTTGCAAAAGGCACAGCAGAAAGACTCCTTAGGAGATACAGGTTTTAAAAAGCACACTTTCTTGTATGGGGCTGCATTTCATTGAAACACAGAATATAATTCCACTATACAATAAGGGCATTAGGGTTAAAGAGCTTCATATTGAGACTAGAAATCTGAACATCAATTACCCTGTAGGAGCATTTGTTTCCTTCATTTAATTTCTGGATCTGCACTCATACACACACTTTAAATCTACTGACTGGTCTATCAGTACACCTATCCATAGCCCAAGAGCTTAAAAATTCTGCATGTTCATATATACATTCTGTTCTACTCCTGCATTACCAGTTTTAAACTCTTCTTTAAGGTTCTGTCTGGACCACTGTTTTGCTCTTTTCACTCTTCCTTTACATTTAACAGCCCTATTTTTAAAGTTTCCCTAACTACTGCTGCTCATAGATTTTACGAAATGTCTTCTTATCCTGATCAGTCTTCAGAAAACCAAAACATTTACAGTATGCATTTCAACATCAGTACTGCTCTTCTATCTAATGCCAGCCCAAGATAGTTAGACTTGGTACTTTTGATGTTACCTTGTGTTACAGTTTTAGTTAAATGGGAAAGATTTTTTTTGTTGAATTTTTCATATCATCACATACTTCAAAGTGTGGGGGACTGCCTCGCCGGGGCTGCACCGGGGAGGGACTGTCCCCCAACCAGGGTACCCCAACTGGTACCCTGCCAGAAAGAGGGGGGGCCCGGGAGTGAAACACCACGAGAACTCGGGAGAGAGAGGAGAAAACCCCACAGCACTTCCAGAACTCGCTCTCTTAGCATCTGGGTTGTGCTCGCTGGAACCTTTTTCCCCCGGGGACCGATCTGCCTCATCAGTGGCTGTTTTCCACTGCAGCCGCTGACCAGCTTCCCTCGCTGCAGCAAAACACCGCCAGCACCTTTTTTTCGCCATGGCAGCCGCCGTCAGATGCCTGAGGTGTGCAAGCGCCACTGCCAGCCATGCCAAAAGCCTGGGAATTTCCTTCTGGGGAGCTGCATGGGGCACTGCCATCATGTGGCTCGTAATCACGCGGTCCCAGAGCCGCTTCGGTGCCATCATTGTCATGTCCCATGGTTTGCTCCGTCGGGATCCACGGAGCCGTCTCGGTGGGATAGGACTCTTTTTTTCTTCGAATGAAAATCTCTTCCAGGTTTTTCTCGTTTTAACCAAGAGGTTGGGAGAGGCTAGGTGACATTTTTCTGCTATTGTTTGCTTTTGTTTTGTTCTGTTTTGTTCTCAGGGTTTTTTTAGTAAAATTGTTATCTTTTTCCTCTTTTATTTAGACTCCTAGTAATTTAAAAATTTGTCAATATTTCTGGGGAGGGAAAGAAACAAAAAAGAAGAAGGGCTTTATCTAGTTGGAGGTCCCATCTCCTGAACTTATAGTCATTAAACCAAGACATCTTGCTAAAACTCCTGGCAGAAAAAAATCTATTTTCCTGAAAGCTTTCACATGATCTCAAATATCCCCAATTACTCAAAGTTAAATAAACCTTTAATTATTTTATATGCTTATACATCATTTTGAAATACACAATAGTTTTATTTGTCCAAATGACCCATTCTTCTACTCAAAAGAAAAAAAAGGTGTAGCCTTAAGACTACCCACATCTTAAGACACTGAGATATTTTTCCACAGCACGTTGAATTGCTCTACTAAGAAAGTTTCATCATCTTAATAGAACAGATATAATAGTGTTGAGATGCATGTTCAGATTCATTCTAGTGGTATAGTCAGTAATAGTAATAGTCAAAAGGATAGAAATATATTATTGTGTTATATTATTGTATTATATTATTGTATTATTGTGTTATTGTTTTGCAGAATCTCCTGAGCTTTGCTAACACTACTGATGTTCTTCTCAGATCTCAATTGTCTTAATTGTAATGATAAGATTCTGATGTTCTGAAAAGGCTTATAGTTTTATGAGTGTATTTTAATGTGTGTGGATAAAAACCTTACATCATAACAGATATCTTTTCAGAAAAGAAAAAGGAAGGCATCAGCCTGTTTCTTACAAGCCCTTCCATGGTTGACAGGATAGTCACTCTTGTTATGTAGCAGTAGCCTGTGAGATTACAAATACAAGATAAAGAGGGTTTGAGAATACGGGTGATAACAGAGATCCCCAAGGCTATAAACATCAACAAACAAAGGTCAGTATTACCTTTTGTTAAAGCAATGTCATCTTGAAAGCTGGGATGATCAGTTTTAGGGCAACAGGAAAATAACAAAACTCATGTATCCAACATGCATAAACATCCTTATACAGTGAAAACACAAAGGACATAATCAGGAACAGAGGTACCTCTATCTTAGGGAAAATTATATCCATCCTCAGCAAAACCGTTTACTGCTTTTTAATATTTTTTTTCTTTCTTGTGCTAGGTATGTATAGCAGAAATGCCAGCATTAAGCCCAAAACTAGAACAGAAAGTGTTCAACGGAACCAGAAGTAACTTGTCCTTACCCTTTGTGATTCCTATCATTTTAGAGGACTTAGAGCTCCCAGTGAGAAGGTACAGACCGCTATAACCCCTATAAGAAGCAGAACAAAGAAAGAACAGAGAGAAAAATTTCTGCATCATTATACCACTCATTTGCACCTGATCAATGTCACTACTTAAGCATCGGTGGGTCTCTCTCCCCTTTTTGAAAGAGAAAACACCACTTCTTGTTTTGCCGTTCACCATATTGTACTTCTGCAACTCAGTAACTTTCTATTATGTAACTGGGATTAGTAGACTACAACTTTAAAATGCAGCGTGTTTTTTTCCTCTGTTGTGTGTATATGTGTGTACATGTATGTACGTGTTTGTTTCCTGCTCTATCATAGCCATGCAAAGTGTCTGATACTGCAGAGTCAAGTCAGAGTAAATTCAGGTGTAACATAGCTATTTGTTAGACTGGTCAGTTAAGATGTTAATAGGCAATTTCCCTGATGAATACCCCTACAAATTCACCAGTTTCCTTAGATTTGGCATATAATTATCATTTATGTTGAGAAAATCTTAGATGATGCAGGACATATTCTGCATCAGGCCTGCTTGCACAATCCGGCCTGCGTGCCGGACGGCAGGGACCTGTGTTCTCCAGCAGCAGATGTGTGTCCTTGAGCAGCAGATATCAGAAAGCTGCATAGAGGAAAACAAGGAAGGAGGTTGTTATCCAGGATGTGAGAAACCAGAAGATGGGGGGACCTGGAAATGTGCCTTGGCTAGTAGAGCCAATGAAATTATAGATATAGTGTGTGAAAGTAAATGTAACCAATAGAAAGTTAGAATAGAGCGTGGGAACCCTGTAGGACCCTTGATAATGTGTGTATTTTTGGAATAAAATTAGAGCATTGCCTGTACCTCTATGAGGATGTGTCTCTGACTCTCGAGCTCGTTTTTGCATCTTCTCCTTTTAATTTAAGCCTGTCTTTACTGAAAGAATACGGCATCTGCTGTTTAGATAGATGCAGTTAACGTCTTAAAGGATGCTGTAGAAAGGAACTTAAAATGAGACAGTAATAGTCAGTTTGTAGCCAGTTCATAGAGTTAAAGAATCACAGAATCACAGATTCATAGAATTATGGAATGGTTTGGGTTGGAAGGGACCTTAAAGATCATCCAGTTCCAACTCTCCTGCCATGGGCAGGGGACCTTCCACTAAGCCAGGTTATTCAGTGTCCCATCCGGCCTGGGGGGGAGTCCTACCCTCTATCAGCTCAAGGCCATTCCCCTTGTCCTTGTTGCCCTCTCCAGCCTTCTTGTAATCTGCCTTTGCATATTGGAAGGTGCTCTAAGGTCTCCCTGGAACCTTCTCTTCTCCAGACTGAATAGCCCCAACTCACTCAACCTGTCTTCATAGAAGAGGTGCTCCAGCTTTGTGGCCCTCCTGTGGACTTGTTCCAACAGATCCACGTCTTTCTTATATAGGAGCCCCAGAGCTGGATGCAGTAGTCCAGGTGGAGTGTCATCAGAGCAAAGGGGCAGAATCACCTCTGTCACCTGCTGGCCATGCTGTTTTTGATGCAGCCCAGGATATGATTGACTTTCTGGGCTGCAAGTGCACATTGCTGTCGTGTTAAGCTTTTCATCCACAAACACTTCCAAGTCTTTCTCCCGAGGCTTAATCTCATTGCATTCTGCTCCAACACCTAAAAGTAGCTGATAGGAATTTAATACCTAAAAGTTTAATACCTAAAAATAGCAGCATCTAAATTTCATCTGTTTTCTAGTGTCTATACTTTCAGACTGCAGAAAGGAATTTCCAGAGTCTTGATGACTATAAGAGCTGGTATCCATGTTAAAATTACTGAAAAGTACTTATCCTTTTCTTCAGCATTACATCTAGAGGACAATAGTGTGGCTGATTCTTTGTTTAGCCTCTGAATAGCTCAGAAACTCTGCTATTACACTTGTGGAACCGTGGACAGACTCAGAAACGCAGCTCAGGGAGCCTACAGGATCAAAGAGACAGACAGCTACAGTGAGGGGTGTGAGTATAGTGAGAGGTTCTTCATTGAATAAAAGGGAGACAAAAGCATAAAGGTGTTTTCTGATTTCTGTTTGCAGACTCATGGATATGACTTCTGTCTCTGGCCCTGTGCTAGGCAGCCCAGTTCTGTTATGACTTTATTCTTAATGATACAGTCCTGCAGAGGATACAGAAGCACTTCACTTTATACCTCACTATAATATCTGTATGATAAAATACCAACATAACTTGTTGTGGACTCAGATTTGTTCATGTAAAAAGCTTTCTTTGTGTTGAGAGGGACCACACACTGAAAAAGGTTGCTTAGAGAGACTGTAGAGCCTCCATCTTTGGTGATATTCAAAATCCAACTGGTCACAGTCCTGAGCAATCTGCTCTAACTAATCTTACTTTAGTAAGGGTATTGGTATAGATAATCTCCAAACATCCTGTTCTGTCCTTTTGTGTGGGATTAGCAGGGTCTGGTTTGATATGAATTCAGATACACTGGTCCAAACAGAGCAAGCATTGTACCTAGTACAACTAGAAGAATCTACAGAATGTCAATGAAACCTAGGCTACTAGCAGGCTTGTGATTCTTTTTCCCATTTGAAAAACTACAATCTGATTTATATAGTGATATGAACTTCACCACATAAACCTTGTTAAAGATTTGCTATTATGTTACTACACAGTGTCCTCATGAAGACCTCAGATTGTAATTAGAAGAGAAGACTACGGCTGTTGAATCAGTAATTCTCAAAGAAGCTTATTCATTGACTTCAGTCCAGTGAACAAGAATGAAATAATACATCCAACAAATCAGTATTTGGATATCATTCTAACAAGGCAGAGGCAGTGAGCTGACAACTTCAGAAACAGCAGAGTAAACCTTTGAGAACCTTCTGGCTTCAAACCAAACATAACTAATCACAACAGCTGTGCAAATAAAACCAGAAGTCCTATTTTTCTTGACATCACCTAGTAATCAAGCAATACAACAAAATGAGCCTTCAGAACTGAGACAAGCTCACTGCTATCCAACCAGCTTTTCAGAATGACTGTCAGCTCCCTTATGCCAATAAGGCAAGAAATGGAGATGACATAAGGGCAAAGACTTTTGTGCTTTACCAGAGCAAGATGGATTTTAGACAATAAACCAGTTAATAGCTACAATATTAAAGTATAAATGTAGAATGTATATGTATAAATCGTAGAATGTTTGGGAGAGGCATTTTGTATATTTCTGGGGGTTTGTTTTTGTTCTTTGTTTTACCCTCCAAAATTATGAGCATCATCCATCTTCACCACAGGGAACACTTCTCTGGTTTTATGTTTTGAGCCATGACCCCTTAAAATTAAAATTTCTCTCTCAATTCCAAATTTTGGAAAGAGGTATCAACATATTTTTTTCATTCTTTTTTGTACCCAGTGAAATTTAATTTTCTGATCTGAACAAGAGGACTAGTTGCAGAAGGAGGTGCAAGTGCCTAATGGCAATTCAAGAAGGCTCCAAACCTTCCTACCAGTAGGTGGAGCAAAAATGTCATTAATGTGGAGACAAACTTTTTGAACTAGGACTCTGTAGTCACCTACAGCAGGTGTTATTTTCTGTTCTGTTTCTTAGTGGTTCCATCTAGGAAAACAGCCTAATGCCTCAATTTTTTTTTTTTTTTTTATCACTTTAAGAGTAAAGAAGGGATTCTCTCTGATACAGCGTTCAGAGGCACAGCAAAGGAAAAATTGCTCTGCCAGTTCCTGCCCTCCTCCTTGCTTGTCTTTTCTGAGTATGTGGGCAGAAGGACTGGGGACATGGTTCAGCTCAGCGCTGCTGTGATGTATATTCATGGACTTCTGTTTAGCTGGCAGTTTCCTTGCTTGTAGCCCTTAGGTCAGTCTAACAGATAATCTCTTTGTCCTTTAGCTCTTCCTTGTACGTTGCTTCATTTCCCAGAACACAGTTGTTTCATGCCACATCAGAGATAAAAGGCACTCGCTGAAAATAAACTCCTTTTCCTACGCTGGTTTTATTTAGTCAGGCAGGGATGTGCTTATGTTCATGACAAAAATATGCTACAAAATCATATGTCCTTCAAAGATACGGTCTTAAATCTGAAGTATCTCGAGTGTGCTAAAATGTTGATAGATTTTGTCAGATAGTACTCAAGAAGATATTAGACAGAGTACCTTATACATTAAAAGATCTTAAGAGCACCTTTCAACTTTGGTATGCTTCTGCAAGCTATGTATTAATGGGAATCAGCATGGGACTTGCTACACACACAAGAATACCTACAAGAGTTAACATTTGAACTGAAAACCTTACAATGAAAAGCCTTGTCATCTCCTGACAGAATCATACCTGCTGTTTCCATCATTAACAACAAAGCACAGCTTTACATTAAATCACAGCTGAGCACCAGGATGCAAATATGGCCTTTGAAAAGGACCATCAGAGTCTTAAACAAAAATGCATTTGGATTTTTCTAATCAATCATTAGGAACTTCTTGTCTCTAAAATCAGGTATCTCCAAACTCAAGTATTTCCTGATCAACTTTGACTCTTTTACACCTGGCTCTTCAGAAAATAACATTACTGTGATATTTTGTGTCAATTTTGGGTCAGTTTAGAAAACGCTAATTGGGGGAAATTCACTGAATTTTTAATAGTACTTTAGTTACTTCATCAGCTGTCGTCAATTTCACCTCACAAAATGAAAGACATGAATTCAGTTTTGTTTCAATTAATTTGGCCTATTAACAAAAAACTACCTTTTCAGGTGGCAGCATTAGAGGTTTTCTAACTGAAAGGAATGATACTGAGAGAAATTCTTTCAGAATTTTAATTAAATGGTGAAGCTAAATTGTAGTGCTTCTCATTAGAAGAGCAATGAACCTGGTAATGGGTATGGAGCATAAATCTTATGAGAAGTGGCTGAGGGAGCTGGGGTTGTTTAGCCTGGAGAAAAGGAGGCTTAGGGGTGGCCTTACTGCTGTCTACAACTGCCTGAAAGGAGGTTGTAGCCGGGTGGGTGACATCTCTTCTCCCAAGTAACAAGTGATATGAAAAGAAGAAACAGCCTGGGAAACAGGGAAGGTTTAGATTGGATATTAGGAAAATTTCTTCATTGAAAGGGTTATTAAGCATTGGAACAGGCTGCCCAGGGAAGCAGTTGAGTCACCATTCTTGGAGATTTTTAAAAGACATGGAGATGTGCTGCTTGGAGACATGGTTCAGTGGCAGACTTGGCAGTGCTGAGTTAACAGTCAGACTTTATGCTCTTAAAAGTCTTTTCCAACTTAAATGGTACTATGATTCTATGTTTATAAAATTTGGGGCGCCTAAGACAAAAAGTCTGAGGTCCAGCGAAGTACTGTCCCAGCAGAATGCTAGAAATTTACACAATCAAGACAATCTTCAGCTTTTTCAGTTTATTATTTGGAAGTGGTACAGAAGATACTAGATTTTTAAACACGAACAAGTCACAAAATATTCAAAACATTATATATGTTAAGAACATATATAGAAAAAAGGGGGGTCACCAGCAACAGATGCACCTAGGCAAGGTATAGAAATGCGTGTCTTCTGCAGCTATTGCCAAAGCAGTGACTACTCACCTAATTAGATGGATAAAAGTTAACTGCACTTTTAGATAGAAGCTGACAATTTCAATTCAAGAGTTTATGATTTAATATCCAAAGAAAACAAGACATATTCAGATCAATCTTCCTCTCCCCTCACCATTTTACTTATGTAAAATTATGCACATAAAAAGTGCCCCAAATCAGTGTTTTACTGCCACAACAACAGCAAAAACAACAAAAAATAAACACTCCCCCCCAAAAAATCCCCAGAGAACTTTACAAGATCTCTCCTGTTAAATCACACATTTAAGTTTGAAAACTTACATGCACAAATTTCAAAACGTGGTTCTGTAAAGGTTTCTGATAGTTTCTAGAGATTTAAGAGGATAGCAAAGGGCCCCCAGGCTCACTGAAATGAAATAAATGTTAATGTCAGCATTTTGACTTGCAGTGGAGGGGAATGATACTTCCATAATTTTAATACAAATTTCATTCCTTATTTTATTTTTCTGTGTCTTGGAAACATATAAATCTCAGCAGTCTATTGTTCCCACCGGCTCAAAATAGCTGCTGACCATAATGTAATATCACTTACCTACCTTTGACAAAGTAGTGACATTTTGCCTTCCCTGTTCATAAGCAAGTACAAGGACTTTAAGGGATCTTCTAAATACATCCCATACTCAAACTATTAAAATCTTAAGAGGTTAACAAATTATAAAGGAAAATATGAAATACCGATTAAGAACTAAAAATGCATAATTCTTGCAAAGAGCTCTCTCAATATTTCTTTGAAATCTGACTTGCAGTAAGTATCTGGAAGTATATTATAGTACATAGATTCTCTTTATAAGATTTTTTCTTATATTTTTCATAGTTTTCAAAAGAAAGATGTCCAAAACTTATCTTCAAATTCAGCCATAAGAATGTAAAATATTAGTTTATTAAATACAATTCTAATAAAACAGTTAGAGAAGTTAGAGAATTCAGCAATATTCTTATTAATCACTTTTATATGTGCCAAAAAATACTAGAATAATAAAAAGACCCAAGGGCTCAACATTTGGAAAAGCAATTTATGCCCTGAACTATAAAACAGTTGCTTCTGGAAGATTGTGAAGGACAAGAAAGTCAGTGGAAAAAGCCAACATCAATTTATCATGGGTAAGTCCCATTTGACCAATCTAGTTGATGTCTATGAGGAAATTATTTGCTCAGAACAGAGGGTATCCCTTACCTTGATTTTAGCAAGGCTTTTGACACAGTCTCCCACAACATCCTTCTCATGGATAACCTGGTAAGATCTGAACTGGACAGATGGACCATAGATGGGTGGGTATCTGGCTGAATTGTCAAACTCAGGGTATGGTGGTTAATGGCACAAAGTCAAACTGGCAGCTGGTCAGAAGTGGAGTTCCTCAGGTGCCAATAATATATCTGATACTACCACAGGCTACAAAATGGCAGATGAACAGGATACTTTAAATCATCTTTTCACACTCTACTCCTTGGGTTGTTTATGGCTTCTTTCCCTCATAAACAAGATTTCAGCTAAAGAACTGTTGTAGGAATGGAAGTGTAACTGTGGCAACTTTGAGATGATCACAGTTTAGTAGCCCTATTTTTTTTTTTTAATTTTGGTTTTCTTTGAGAACTCCTAAAGGCATAGCAAGCTCCCAGTCTTTTTTTTAACCAAAGCTTGGCTAAATCCACATGAACAGAACAGTAGACATAGCATATAGTCTTGAGAAAATTCTTTCTAAAAGGCATTTGAAGATCATAATTCCTTGTTAACACTCTCAAAGATTATTGACTCAAAAAACTGCTAGATCTGAATTCAACCAGGTCAGGAAATCATGCCCATCTATGATTTTAAAACAGTCCAAGGGTGCTGTTCACATAATAACAGTAGAGCTAGAGCTTAGAGCTATTTTTTTTATGCCATATTTCAGGGAACTGCCACAGAACAACAAGATTGATTTCTAAAAATGTCAATACAAAACAGTATCCACATTTTAACATTTGCATCTTCTCTTTTTTCTCTTGATGTATTTCTTTTTCATCAAGTGTAGTTTAGCTTGATGTAATCTGTCAGTTCCAATATTGTAAAAAATAAAAATAAAAAATCATTACCTGTAAAAGGCTGCAAAAACTTAATGACTTGTTCTTGCCTTAGCATTCTGTCAGGATGTGTGATATCTAAAGGAACTGTTTGCACTTACTGCTTGCTACAAGCAATTAATTTCTGTTCAAGCACTATGTGTCAATATGAGGGTAAATGTTATATTTCTAAGGTAGGTAAATGTTCTCTGACACTAATTACTACTGGTTACTTTTACAGAAAGTTTTGAAATTCTTTAGAAAGTAACTTGATAGTTTTATTTCATTTGTGTATATGACATGACCAAGTCTGACAGAAAACAGATTACTTATTCTACGTTAAACAGCTTCTAAATTCAGGAAAGTGTGATTTGAATTTAGTCTTAGGGATCTTTCCATCAATATCTTCACTCCATTACAGGAATATCAATAGTTTACCAGCAGTGATTCAGAATTTCACTTCCATTATTTGCTCTGTGGAGTCCTTTAATGGTCTACTTCTGCTTGTCGGCAGTTAGTTAACTTTCATGTTTCTTTAACAGGCATTTGTTATTCACTGTAAAAAGGTTAGCAGAACCTCTATTGAATTTAAAATTTGGTTGCCGTGATTTCTGTAAAGACAATTGCTTCTTTTTTTTTCACTGCTTCTTTGTCTTTTGCAACCTATTCTTCTAGAAATGTATCAAAACTTTGGATTAAGAATTGAACTGAACTTCTGGCTTCACTAGCAATAATGAACATCATCTTAATGATATCACTGCACAAATATTCAGCCATGTTGGGTTTTTTTGGCCCCCTCCCAGAAACAAACAAAAAACCAAGCCCTACCCAAGCCAAACCAACAAAACCCACAAAAAAAAATACAACAAAACCCAAGTAAAACAAACTTGTTTAAGAACCTAAGCTGGCAAATCACAGTAGCTCATGTTGATGGAGTTTGCAGAAGAACATTTAGGAAGGATAGCTTGCTATTTCTTTGGAACTGGGGCTCTCTGGTCACAGAAGAGGAAAAAAAAATCTCAGTGGTTTCTACTTTGAAGCAACTGAACTGTTCTTTGTAGTGATTAGTGCCATTTTTCTGTAACTCAGTATATTTCCTTCAACATACAGTTACAGGATCATACATCCTAAAATACAGTAATGTAAGTATTTTTATCCATTGATAAGGATGTTTTGGCTCTGATATTAAGTAAATAGTGTGTGTGAGGGGGCAGGTCGATTAGTGATTCTTGTACAGATGCTTTTTTAAGTTATAAAGTACTGTATTACCTTACACTGATTAATGTGTTGGAAATAATTTATCTGGCCCTTATTTGTTATGATTGGCTACAAGTTTGCCTTGCCCTGAAAAATAAAAACAAAGTAGATCAGATACATAAAAAACCCAAACCATTACACTGTACTGTATATTTACATCCTGGATGCTTGGAATTCTGTCTGTATAAGCACAATTTGTTGTGTGAGCATGTTACATATTTCCTTTTGCATTACAGCAAATGTGAACCAATTACCTCAGGTATGGAAGATGTCCCTGGAATATGAACTTTCACTTCACTGGACCAGAGTCTATGGTATTACAATGCCAGGGTAAAGTAGCCATGGACAGCATTCTAACCTATAGTGCCAGGATTTATTAACTTATCACTCAAAACTTACTTCATTATATTCTATTAAATTTCTTTCAAATAGGAACCTATTGGAAATGGTAAAGCTGTTTTTTTGTAGAAGCCTGACAGCAAGTCAGAATACTGATTTATAAACCAAATAGTATTTATGAAAACTATAACAATTGTAACTAATAGTTTGGTTTATAACACCGTGAGCCACTTAATCTTTCTCTTTTTAAAGTTTCCCAAATAGTTAGATTGATTTAAAACTCACAATTTTATAGTTTGTTTTGTAAAAGACAATATATTTTTTGAAAGCTATGAAGCATGAAGAAATGAATTTAAAATACCTAAGGAAGTGTTTCTTTATACAGTAACTAGCGAACTTCTCCACAGCAGGAAGCTGTTCTAAGACATGGCAGGGAGATAGGCTTTGTTCCAACAGCCAAGGTTGCTGTCCAAGCACCAGTGAAGAAGGGGATCTTAGCAAGGGGTGGTTTTGCTCACCTTGTCTCTCTGTGAGAGATTAAGGAGTAGAGATCAGCGATAAACCCTGGCCATACACACTTGGTCTCACCTTCTTCCAGCACATCAGTTCTTCCAGCACTCCTGCACATCAGTTCTTCCTCACAGAAGTGCAAAGGCTTCACTCTCTCCTACATACTGTTCTGTTGGCAGGACGCAATGAAACTGTCATGTTGTTCCTTGATGAGAAAATGGATCTGGAGAGATTTTTTTAAATTGTATTTATTCATTTATTTTTACACCTGGTATTACTTTAACAGGTGTTTAGCTAAGTGGGAATGTTCATTTTCCGTTGGTGCTCATTTTCCTGGAAAAAAGAGCAGTGGTCACAACATCCCCGATGGGTGACTCATGCCGCTTCCAAACCTGAACTCAGATAATAATATATACAACATGAGTTAGGCCCTTTCCTAAAATTTCAGATGCAAGGTACAGGCCCAGCACTTCCTTCCTTTGCAAGAAGACATTCTCCACACTACCACTGTAGGCTGACCTGAGCCCATTGCTGCTCTCTCAGAGAAAGGCTGGCAAACGAAGTCCAAGATGAGACAAAATCAGCTGAGTAGAGCAACACCAGCCATGAGTGCTGGGAAGCCCTCCACCGAGTACCCACTCACCCAGCTGTGGCTATTGATGTGCACAGCTACACACTCAGGACACACTCAGTCCAGACACTGTTACTACCTGGATTCAGTTCTTGGAAAGCTGGTATTCATTTTCTTGGTGAAGGGAACTTCTGTGATACGGAAAAGCCCCACATATTCAGTATCGTATGTGTGTGTGTACACACATCCCTCTTTTTACTCCTCTCTCAGTGCTCTACCAAAGCCACAAAATTCCCTTGCCAGATGGATCCTGATACTGTCCACTCCAACTCTTCAGAGCACTGTGGGAAGGAGATGAGGTGTGGGTGGGAGGAAGGGTTATTTCCAGTCTCTTGGCTTGTCATATCTTTGGAAAAAACATTTCTTGCATTTGTTCCTTCCTTGGCTACTTATAGGCGGCAACATGTGCTGCTTTGCATTTCCCATTGGCACTTTTTCTTGCACTTTTAACCATTTAATCCCTTGGTAGTGGGTTTTTTTAATTTGTTTGAGAGGTTTTGGGGGGGTTTTCTTTTGGTTGGGTGGTTTCTTTTGTTTTGTTAGCTGTTCTTCATAGTCATTTTTCACCCTCATTCTTCTTTTCAGGAAGTACTTTCCAGTTCTCTCAGAAGAAGTGGATCAATTCAGCTCTAGCAAAACCTAACACTAGGCATAAGCACATTGCATAATTCCCTCCAACATTTAGACCTTTCTATAACAGAAATGCTTTTGTGTAACTAGCATACAGCATTAATAATGTCAAGATAACACTGTGTAAATAAAGGGGCAGAACCACAGACATCAGCATTACCAGGGACAGCTCTGTAATGTAACTGACACCTTTTAATGCTCAAAAATTTCTTCAGTATAATCTACTTAATTGCTTTCCAATTTGAACCCCTTAAGGTAAAAAAAATGTTTTACTTCTGAGTCACAGTTGCATTTGACATTCAGTGGCACATCTGCTTTCCTTTCCTTTAAGGAAATTCGAACCACACAAATATCAGTAGAAGTTAAGCATCTAAACCAAATGCAGTAATGATCAATAAATAGACCATGAGTTCCTGATAGAAATCTGCATCAGAGCTAACCTCCAAAAGCAAACATTTTTCTGTTGTGCATACATGTAACAGTTTTAAACCTTTTAAAAATGTCTAAACACCAATTTTTAGATAAGCTTAGAGTTCCTTTACACTGTAATGCCTTATTTTGCCAACAGAAGGTGGAAGATAACCAAGAAATATATTCAATATATTTCTCCCCCAAAAAATATTTATACCTACACAAAGGCTTTTAATAATGTACTGCCTCACGATGGCACAGTGGTTTTCCAATTGTGTATGAAACTGTAACAGATCAACACATGTTTGTAATGTGTAATCTCCAGATAGTTACTGTATTTAAAATATTTAACTCTGGGCTAAGAAATTCTATTGTATAACTTCTAAAATATTGATGTTTGTAGTTTTTCAGAACTTTCAGCAGTCAATATTGAACAGGACTTCCTTACATCTTGTCAATGAAAGCATAACCTAAGTCCTTGTTCATCAACTGGTCCACGGAAATTAACATTCTGCAAAGCAAAATACTTCAAGCTAATGCCCTTTACAGTTAGAATTGAAGCATTATTCAAGTTCTCTCTAGTTAGCTGGCAAGTATTAAACCACCAATCTCTGACAATATGATTCCACGATTCTCTTAAAATGATGTGACTTTTGATGGCAATCGCAGCAGCCAGAACAAGTGCCAACAGATATTCCTGCTACAGAGGAAGGAAAATAAAGAAAATTCATCCTCTGCACCTTTTTGAGATTTGTACTCTGTATATAGCCCATAACCATTTGAAAATGTCAGAGTAAAAAATTCTGAAATACAGGAGTGTAGCAAATCCTACGCAGAATAATCTCTTTTCCACTGTTTTTTTAACAATAACATTACTCATTTTCCTTCATATACCTTAGTTTAAGTCTCTACCTCCTTCCAACTGTGTTCAGATTTCTTCCAAAGCTTTGCTAGACAGGGAGCTATTTAGCCTTACTATGGCCCCAATACTGTCTTTCCAATCCACTTATATTTCTAGACAGGTTTCCAGCGCCATAAATTTGAATATCTTACTCAGGCCAACAGTTAATACTAAATTCCAGAATGTCAGAATGTGTATGTGTTTTCTATGAATTACTTTTATCAAATAATTAATTCAGAAACTGAAAAAATAACTTAGTTCTGTGTATTGTCTCAAACATATGCACTCAATATGGTTATATACATGACCAAATATTTTAACATAATTGTAAAGAAAAGAAACATCGTTAGGGAAAAAAAATACTAATTAGCCAAGTAAATGATTTAAAATAAAGTATCCATGGAGTTTTCAACCTCATTTTTCAGCAGTTCCTTGTATTTCTGGGTAGGTCTGTTGGCAGCAGGCTGGTTAGTAGAGCTGGTCCTGAATGCCAGAACCCAGCAAAAAAAAAAATAAATACTAAGGGTCATTAAATAAAACTGGTTTTTCAGTCTATGCATTCATATATTCAAGAGCTCTGGGTAATCTAATTTCATGAAGAAAACTAATCTTTTCAAGATTTATGATTTGGCATACCACCATCACACAATGAAGCAGAAGGGACTGAAACAGTGTTTTGTCCAACCACTATTCATGCTTACAGGAGTTAACCATCTTCATTATTTGGAAGGGTTGAAAACAAATCCTCCCTAGGAAACTTAATTCTTTGTTACTCACTTTTAATAAGTTCTGTACTTTCTTTAGGCAAATATTTTTGGAGGTGCCAACTTTTTAAAAATGAAAGCAAACATACCCACGAGGTGTTTCTCCATCAAGCAGATAAGAATGTCACTTTTGGATTAAGATTTATTGCTCTTCAGCAAAACACATATCATCATCGACAAAAAAACCCAACAAAAACACATGATGAGAAAGCAGCATGACAGCTAAAAATTATTTGGACGGCAATGCCAAAGTTAATTTTTGAAGTCTTCCCTGTAGAATTCTTGTATATTAGTTGGATGCAAATTTATACATCCACTGAAACTGGCTCTACTAAAAGATTAAGTAAGAAATACAAGGCAGGTAAGTCCCTGTCAAATCATGTGAAACAATATGGAACAGATCCCACCTCTGCCTTTACAGTTAATCTAGATGAAGACCATTCCCTTAATCCTCAAAAGGTGGATCTGGAAATTCTAAGAGCAGCATAGGTGTAATTTCAAGCTATTAGAGAATCTATTGAGACAGGTCAGTTCGGATTGTCCTATTTCAACCAGCTATAAATTAAATCTAGGGAAAGTTAGCATAGCTTAGTTGATAGAGCATATTATGCAGTTTCTACAACTAAACAGGTTAGACTTAATGCTTGATAGTTCCCAAGGCAGCCATCCTTACACTCAGCAGAGAACTCCAAGAAATGACTGCTCATCAAGCGGTAGAGAAATGCAGATACTACTCATGCACTGAAGGACAAATTTGGAAACCTTAGTGGTACCACTGTCATAGCTCCAGGGTGACAGACTTGTTCCCAAGAGCCATTCAAAACAATATACATGGATCTGGTTTCATTAACTTTGTTATCCTCCCCTGCCCTAAAGGAGAAAGTCTGGTTTTAAATATGCTTATATAAAAACTTAGTGGTATGAGAATATCAATTTTTTTTAATAGACATCAGCACACAGAGAACTTAAGAGCAGTTAAGCCTGCCTTATGGAAGATTCCTAAGTGGGAGATAATTTTAAAGATACAGGAAACTTCAAAGACCTTTGCCTTGTTTGAGAGGAAAAAGCAAGGGAGTATTCCAAACTAACACCACTATAGGAGAAGTCCTCATTGAAGTAACTCTTAAAAAGAGCAGCTTTGAAGATATGGCAGTTATCTGTTGGAGGCAGTCTGATATAATTATAATATAACCTTAGCATCTTCTTCCCAGATCTACAAAAAGTGCAATTCTGCAAGCTCTGGGATTAACAATACCTTTTTTCTACAGACACATACTTTAGTTTGACCATGCCACTGCTTACTCAGTAATAGCTTATTTCTCCTATCTCCCTGGGTGCAACTGTCAGTGAAACTTCAATTTTGATACTAGTTCAACATTTAGAGACTGCTATACTTCTTTGTGATTTGGCAGAAATGGCTCAAGAATTTTGACAGTTAGACAGACACATAAAGAAACTTGTTTCTTTAGGGAAGCAGCTGAAAGTTCAGGAGACATAAAGGTATTCAGTGCTGTACAGAAGATAATTTAACAATTCATTACAGAAAAGTGCTCTTGGTAATAACCTATTCCACATATTTTACCATTCATATTAGTATCTGACATGATCAGAAAATGTGACACCTGAGGACCAGTGATTGACTGTCCTATTCTAGATAATTTTTCTTCTGTTGAATCCATCAGATTCCTGGAAGTGCCAGGGTGGTTCAAAGGATAATATATTAATTTAATCCAAGAAATTCATACATCTGTGGCTACATTTGGTGCCACTAAGTAAGCCAAAAAGCTGTAGAAGCAGATACAACTTGTTTCTACTTTGAGAATTGTAACACCCACCGATTTATGAGGAGTGGTACCACCTTCCTGGGAAATGATCAGTAAGGACAGATGCAAACTTCAACTGAGAATCTGTTCCTGCTGCAATCTACTATTTTCTAAATTTAAGGGAAAAGAGACTCATGAACACTGGGGATTCAGGTATTATACAATGATTGTAAATCTGAAGGATCACTTAATTTTAACTCCGAGTTAAGGGCCTTGCCAAGGGGAAAAATAGAGGTATGAACACTAAGTCCCTTCTTGATAAAAGCTAAATGGATATGAACAAAGTCTCTAAATTTAGAGGGATGGGATCATCAGGTAATAAGAATGGAAAGACTAATATCAAACCTTGTAAGAGACTGAAAGTGGTTAATGGCTTAAACATTGTTAAGATCACCGAAGGACTTGGTCCATTATGGCAAATATGTATAAAGAAGCTGTGACCACCAAAGCCCACTCCCTGCCTGAATGTGCCTCTTGACTGGAATTTGGACTGTGAATCAAGCCACCTCATATGATAAAGATGGTACTATTGTCCAATTATCTCAGGCCTAAGGAGAAGTAGACAAGGCGGGGGGAGAAGAGTGTATCAGCAGCTGTGAAAATCACCTCTGGTTGGGGGGAGTCCATAGCCCACAGGCTCATTTGCACACTCTTCCCCTCCTGCTAGAGACTGGACTTTTGATGGTTAATGACTTGAAACACTCTCCCACTTGTGAAGGCTGAGGCCAGGTTTGCACCCCCAAGGGGGAGGTAACCCTGCAGAGAGGGATGGTGCTTTTTATCTTGGTAATTACCCTCCCTTACACAACTCAAAAACTTCCCCCGCTCCTTCCCCCCAGGGAAGGACAAACTGCACTACCTGAGTGGCAGCTGTCATGTCTTAGAAGGGGTCATAAACCATCAGACCCCCAAAGCACCCTGCTAGACCCATTCCTGAGGCCTTCCACCACAGGACTGCACCTAATCCAAAAGAGACTGTGTAAAACTTTCCCCTTGCAGGGGAGGTGCTTGAGCATTCCCAACCAGCCTGAATGTTATATTAATACATTGAAGTCTATCTTTTGTGAGACTCTTACCACTGAGAAGAGTAGAAGAGGACCAACAGGATGCAGTCGAGATCCACGGAGTGGTGATATTTTCTACTTAATCTATCTCTCTGTGACTCTATTTCTTCCCCCCCCCCCTTCTCCTATTTCTTTCTATCTCTCTTTACCTCACATTTGATGTTAAATAAAATCCATACTATTGACTTCAGGCATATGGTCTCATTTGCACCTTAATTCAGGCAGAGGCATCTCTCTAATAATTTTAATAACTGGATCTTAACAAACCTATAACAAGAAGATTAATTTAATGTCCTTTCCCCATTTCTTACCTTCTGTCACAACTAAGGATTAATATTGAGCCATTTTATCCCCTCATTAAAATATTTGTCAAGAAAATGAGATATCGCAATTTTAAATGCATCATTTCTAAAAAAGTCCTGAACTATTCTACTTTGGTTTTTTATGTTCAGTGTTTAATTGGTCAGTAATTCCATTCCTTCTTTTGTTTGAAGCCCTACTAACCTACCAAGAATGTCTAGCCTTTACCAAAATGTTGCATTGCCAGGTCAAAGAGGAAATATGTTACAAAATATAATTTTATGTTAAACTTGTAAATATAATATAGCTATAATAATTAAGCATGTTTCTAATAAAATACATATATTTACATAAGTAATGCTATATTTACATAAGTAATTCCTTGGAATGAAATTGCAAAAATCTTTAGGAAATTAGAAGAAATGAACATCTGAAAAATATGCCAACATTCAGAAGTATTCAGAGCAACAATGAGTTTTTCAAACCAACCAGAAATTTATGCCACTATGCATACAAGTGCCTTATATGGGAAAGGATATCAGAGTTTGAAGTCCTGCATATTGGCCTTCCGTCTTAGAATGGGTAAGTGAAAAATAGAGAAACAAATTTACCCAACAATACTGTAGAACATAAAATTGTGCTGTAGAAAGTGCAGAAGTCCAAGCAAATTATATAGATTTCTCTGATTGAGTACATGCTCAGATTGCTTACTCTAGATTTATTCATTACTTAGGAAGTATCAGAATTAAGATTAAGTTAACTTGGCATGCTTTTCCACTCCCATCTGTTACAATGATCTGTTTCCCACTGTACTTACACGTAATTAGTCTTAGAGGTGCCAATGCTCATTTCATTTCAGTATTTAATTTTCCATTGTTTATTGTAGGATATATAGCTTTATATAATATCTGTGAAGTCCAGTTTAATAAATTGGTTTATTGATATTTCTGTAGAATGAATCATTAAATACCACAAAAAAACCCAAAACAAAACACCAAAACACCTCCCATCCAAAAAAAACCCCCAAACAACAAAAAAACCCACAAAAAAATCCCTAAAGAACCAAAACCAATTACATTATATCATTAAGACAGACAAAGAGCAAAATTTTTCCATTTTGGATGCCCAAACTGAGACTAATATGTTTTTTAATATCAGAATCATAATTGACTATTATCAAAGTAAACACTTTGATGGAGTTGCTGTTGACTTCATTTGCAGCTGCATTGCTCATATTGCTGCAAAGAGATTTCATGAACTGAGGAACACAGCAACATCCATCAGAAATCTGTACATGACATGCTGTACAAAAGGAAGGAAAGAATCCAGATCTCTGTAGCAGCCTTTTTCTTAAAAAATAAAACCAAAAAACCAACCAGATATTAAACACACAGGAAATTTATGATACAATTCTACAGATAATGTGTGCCTGTTTACCGGAGTAACCTTGCATCATTTGTTACATGACTTTGAGAAACTGAATGTTTTCACTCAGACATTTGCTAAAAATGATCAATAAGCAATGTCCTCCATGGCCATATTTAGACTAGTCTGAAAGATTAACCTGACTCATTGACATATAATGATCTTTATCAGGTAATTTGACTTACAAAGAGACTGCCTGACAGAATAACTCTCACTAGACTTCACCTGGATAAATATGTTAAAACCCACAGTATTAAAGATATCTCTCCTTTCTCCCCTCTTCTTTTTTTTAAAAAGCTGTTTAAACTGTTGTCTTGCATGAAAGATCATACATGAAAATGCAGATTCAGTAGATATACAACTTAATTTTCTAGAAAGTTATAAAGCAAGACTTTAATAATACTGTTATAACATAGACATGAAGCAAAGGAAGTGACTTTTTCTTACAGTTACTAATATTTTTACTAAAGTAGCTCAGTCAGAGAGAGCTTGACAATGCCCATTGTAAACTCTTTGAGATGAGGACTGTCTTGTTAGTCCTGGTACAGAGCCCTGATCAACTTTTCAGCTTTTGTATGACAGTATTTGTTACCTGTACTATCTGATGTGCTAAGCTTTGTTAGTTCACTTAGAAGTTTTACAGTATGCAAGGTAAGTTTCACTACGCAAAGAAAGACACTTTTCCAGGTTGTTTCATAAGTCTATATTAACTGGCTTCACAACCATTCAAGACAGTCAGAAGCCAGAAAGAAAACCAAAGCAGTTCCTCATTTGTATCATTGAAAAGCTAACTTCCAACAGCAATAAGCAACTGGAGACAGCAACAACTTCAATGAGATTTGCTGTCAGCTATCATTCATACAATTGTGCTTTGATATCATGTTATCTTTGTGCTTCCTCCCACAAGACATCCTTTGAAGTCTTGCTAAAGTCTACTTTTGCTCACATATGCAATGTATCCCATTTTTATTCCAGCAAAGCCTTAAGCAGCTGGCTATAATCAAGGCTAGTAGTGAAAGAAATGTGTTGGAGCTAGAATACTGCCCAAGACAATGTCTCACATCATAAGGCACAACAACTTCTTTTAAAGGAATGCTCAAAGCATTACTTGAAATCAGATTTTTAACGTGGAGCTGCCAATTGAATAAACAAGATAAATTTAGCAAGTTTTGTGTGTGTGTGGTTTTGGTTTGGTTTCTTTTTAAGTACTTCAAAGAAAACTGGTAAAAGTATGATTTAGATTTGTAATTTCTATGGACATCTCTGTTTTTCTTAAAAATGCAGAGGTTTAGAGTTTCTGAGTCAAAACTACAAATACAGACCTGCTCACAGCAGTCCCCAGGAAAAAACAGACTTTGAAGTAGGTCACCACACGCAGCTTGAAATATGCTGGAGGAAGCTATCTACAGGTAAAATATAAGCATTTCTGCTTTCTTTTGTTTTCCCATATTTGAAGATTAACGAAATTTAGAGAAGATCATAAAATGACAGATTGTACATAGCTTTTCTCTTCCTCAGTGAAAGTGGGATAAAAGTACAACTGAAAATAAGTACCACTAGTGCAATATCTATGCAATATCTTGAAATACACGGGTATTTTGATTGACTGGATCACAAAGAACCTTCTTTTGCCCTGAAATGTGTCCATGATGTTGTAACATACAGATGACATGTAGACGAAACTGCAAAACTTTAGGCTGAACTAGTTGCCAGAGGAGTAGTAAACGATAGCATATCAAAGTGAGAAGAGCTACTTTGAACTAGTTTACTCAAAGCAAATATTCTGATAATATAACAGAGTAGCACACAATCATGTAATGAACTGTGAATGGGACAAAAGAAGGATAAATAGTTTTAGGCTTAAGGTCATGAAATTGCTAGCTAAAACACTTTTGAGTTTAGTATGAAATTGATATTTTAAAAATATTACCTACCCTTTCTTTTCCATTTTTAGACCATATATTTGCCTCAATAACCTCTTAAAAAACACAGATCCGTTACCTTCGCTAAACTGAGACAAATGCTAAAACCACAGCTGAAAAAAGGATTACTAACAAAGGAGAAAAGTTTTATACTTATACATGTATTTCTATCTATCACCCAGTTGAAGCACAGAACACCACAAAGATAACTCTGACCTGCTGGAAAGCAGCTCTGTGAAGAACCTCAGGGTCTTGGTGGACAACAAGCTGTGCATAAGCCAGAAGTGTGCCCTGGTGGCCAAGATCAGTGATATCCTAGGGCGCATTAGGAAGACCAGCAGATCAAGGGAGGTGATCCTGCTCCTCTACTCAGACCTGCCGAGGCCGCATCTGGAGTCCTGTGTCCAGTTCTGGGCTCTTCAGTACCAGAGAGACATGGAGCTCCTGGAATGGGTCCAGTGGGGAACAGCAAAGATGATTAAGTGACAGGAGCATTCCCTTATGAGGAAAGGCTGAGAGAGCTGGGCCTTGAGAAGGCCTCTTCAGCCTTGGGAAGAGAAAACTGAGAGGGGACCTTATCAATGTCTGTAATTATCTGAAGGGAGGGTGTCAAGAGGATGGAGCCAAGCCATCCTCTTGGCACCTTGGTGATGCAAAGCCATAGGACAAGCAGAAACGAGCAGAAAGTAATGCACGGGAAGATTCACCCAAACTGTGTGCACAACCATGCAGTGAAACAGATGGGCCAGAGAGCTTGTGGAATCTTCCTCACTTGGACATATTCAAGAATCATCTGGACACAATCCTGTGCAATGCACTCTAGGATGACCCTACCTGAGCAGGGAGGTTGAACCAGATGGCCCACTGTAGTCCTGTCCAACTTTACCCGTTCTGTGATAATACAAGTATTATAGGTCATCATGGCTAGGCTTCGCGAACGAAGATTTGGGAAGGCTCTATCCACATTTGCTACAGTAATTGTATGCCAAAAAAACCCCTTAAGGTACAACTGATATATCAGCAAATCACCATTGTCATTCTCAGTACCTTGTGGAAAGGATTTTCAGTTTTCAAGCTCAGCAAAGAGCAAATAAAAAAAAAAAGACTGAGTAGAAATTAAATCTTTTCAAGAAAAAGTATATTTCTACTAAAAATGAGAAGGCTCAGATATTGCCTAAGAATAGTCGTGCTTAGACCTTCAAGTAGGAACTACAATCTGTATTTCCACTTGGCAACATGTTCAGAATCCAGTTGCATTCAATATTCACTGGGCTATTTGTATTACACAGCTAAAGTATTTAAACTTCTTGCATTACCATGGATTATGAAAAACACAAATGAACATATCAAACTGAGGAATACAAGAATACAGACAGATGTCTAAAGTAACATCCTATTAGTGGACCTTGGGACTTTTTGAGTTCCAGGAATCTTTTTCCTCTTCTTGATTAAGGAACCCCATTAAATCTGCCCTCACTAATTTCAGGGACCAAGAGAAATATCACTCTCTGAATCAATTTTGGATCTGTACTAAGGAAAACCATAACACTTATGGGTTTCAGTTTAAACAAGTCAAAATCTTAAATTAGTTTCGCAGAGTAATAGAACCAGAAATGTTAAAAATAGCCAGAAGAGAGAAAATACTACAGAAACAAGCAAAAAAATTTTAAAATATTAATTTTAAAAACATAATGCCTAAACAAAGTGATCTTGAAAATTAAGGAGTTTTTAAAGACTTGGACATTTTCATAATACAAGACTAAGTGAATATATTCTTGTATATCATAAACTATAAGAAATCACTACTAGAAGTAATCACTAAAAAGTACACTACAAGTAAAGTAAGACTTTAAGCAGAAACAACTGACAACTGTGTCTCTCTAATGGAAACTTATAGCAATGTATTGAACTAAATGAAAAAATAAAGGAGAAATTAAAGATTGCAATATGACCCTGACATTCTGTCAAAATAGAACTTTATTACACAGCACTACTAGGTGGAGGAACATCATTTCGTCTTAAAAGGTTTAAGTTCCATGGACATTAAAATACTTCAGTAAGATTTTAAAGGGTTAAAAGAACTATATAATGATATACAGGCTCTATAATACATCCAAGTATAAAATTATATGAGTCTGTGACCAATCACCTCTTCACACAACTATTAAAAGCTAACATAAAAAAAAAACAACAACCAAATGCATCCTCATGAACAGATGATAGACCTTTTAAAAAAAGATACAAATTTACTGCAGAAAGCAAGGGATATCACCCTCTTAAATATTTTGGCCACCACATTACCTGCCATAGGAGTGGCTTTTCATCCACTTTGCTGTGTCCGCTGAAATGAGTGAGCTTTCAAGCCAAAAAGATATAGAAAGCATTTTGAATTTTAATTTCACTGGAAGATTAACTGCTGCTGTTGCTTCACTTTCAAGTTCAGCTTTATATGAGAGACAGATTGCTGCTTCAATGTGTAAGCTCAAGTTTTCATCACATAAATACTTCAGCAAAAATCTGAACTCACAGAAACAGTTTCCATTAGCTGAACTACTCGAATAGTGACATATCCTTTTCTGTGTCAACAAGATAAAGTCTCACATCATTACTCCTGTTATATTTGTGTTTAGATCTTCTCATGTGGCTCCTATAACCATGACAGGATACATTTGAAAGACTGTCACTTGCTCCATTGAAAGGACTAACCTTTTGTCAGACAAGTACTTCACAGGCTACTGTGTTTTTCTTCTGCTTGTGTCACAAATATATACTTGACTTGTTCTAATGGAAAATATTACATATAATTTTTTTGTGTGTGTGTGCATACTGTATAGTGGGAAACTGTGGAGAAATGCTTTGAAGAGCATTTTGAAGAGCTGGATACTTTCTAACAAAATAGTGAAAGTTATTCCATTATTGCTAACAAACGGTTAAATGTACTTTTATTCCACAGGATGATTATGAGTTGGTTTTTTTCTTTTATATGTTTAGCACACAGATACCAATAGGAAAAATGAGGAAAAACTTGCCAACTCCCTTTTGGGGAGTCTGGAAAAGTGATTTTTATTACTAATATTTTATAATTATTATTATTTTTCTCTCTCCTTTGTAGAGTAGAAATAATGCCTAAAGTTGCCATAAGATTTTTCAAGGCTATGACAGATACAAAAGCAGAACTACCACTTGTCTGTAAAAATCTTGTTTTCTTTCCTTTAAACTCTAAATTAAAAAGAAATAAAATTCTCTTTTTGCACATTTCACTATATTTCTAAACTGCAGATTATGGACAAAGCAGCTTTCTGCTACCTTATCATGTCAGAATTGCTTACTCTACTCTTCTTTACATCTTAAGCTGCACCACCTCACAAGATAATTTCTTCCAAGTGAGAGACAGACCTGTCACAGATTATTTTCTTTTTTCCCTGGAAAGTGACCTTATAATGGAGAAAATGAAGTTTCAGATTTATTCTTAGCATTGTCAGAGTCCTACCTATACAAGTGCATTCATGCCTTTTTGGTTTTAAGATTTAAAATCCACATGAAAGAAATCTGCTGTAAAATGTTAAGGAGGTACACAAGATTTCAGGCAAGAAACCTAACATTTTTCTGGAATACATGTGTATATACCTTTGGGTGTATGTATGTTTGTCAGTCACCATGAAAAAATGAACTACATGAACAAAATGAACTATTACTTGATATAAGAGTTACATGCCTATTTACTTTGGCCTAAATTATGAGATCTAATTACTGTAGAAAGTATTCAAAGGACCTGATTCCATTGAAGTACTGGCTGTTCATCCAGGTACAGATACAAGGCAGACAATCATTCTTCCTTGAAGTAGATTCATATTTGTATTTTATATATTTCTCTACTGGGAAGTATAGTCATTAAAATCTAATAATGGGAATAAGTGTCATAAAATATAGTCACAAAGTTGAAGCAAACAATTGGTAAGGTGAGGATAACAATGCAGGGACATTCCAAAATAAACACACAAACACACAAAATAATCAGGAACAAGCTACAGATGTTAGAATGAGCAGTTAAAATTGCCAATTAAAGCCTCAAGGCAACTACAGCAAAGGTTTAATTTTTTGTTTTGCTTATATACCACTAAACAAGTCATATAGAGCTATTAAACTCCTTGAACAGAGCTCTTTGACTTTGAAATATATTATTTAGATAACAACTATCATTTTAGCATTGGGAAAGCAGTACATTTGCTAAAAATGTGCTTTAATAAAGGAACATCCAAACACTTCCAATGAAACAGACAATTCCTAGAAATATTCATATGAGGTTAGTGAGAATTTGCTTTCATATCTGTTCTTCAGGTAACAGAGACTGAACTGATCCAAGTTTATATAACTGGACTTCCAGAACAGTCCAAAAATAAGTCATGGTATAAGTTCATATCAAACATCTGTACATGGAGGAGAGTAAACATCTGGAAAATGACTGTGTATTATTTTTCATCCAATTTCCTGAAAGTAAAAGGCTGGAAATTGCAGTTTAACTCCTATGGAAAGAAAAATGGCTGCTTTATACTACTTTTAGCTAGGGAGATTATGAAGCAAGGAGAGGGAAAAAAAAAAAAAAAAGAGAGAATGAAGTGGTTGACAAAAAGCACACCAGTCGTATCCAGGAATCTTCTTACAGTTAAGGAGCAAAAACTACAGGAACTAGCTACATATCCAGACTTTGGCATGATAATGTTGCTTGAGACTTGAGAACAGAACATTCAACCAGGGCATCAGAATACTAGAGAAACCAAGCCTTCATTACTGAGTTTATTTATTTATTTATTACTGAAATTCTCCTACAATTACCATTTGAAGACTTGATTCATCACCTTTTTGGAGTCAGAGCTCTAATACAGCACAGATTTATCAAGTCAACAACATGAAAATTTTCATCTGGTATATAAATTTTTGGGTCACTGTGCAATATTTGATTATCATACTCCAATCTATTCAAAGACTACTCTGAACATTCTTGAAGTGTAAATTTACTTTAATTGCAGAGAAATACGGAGACATGGAATTTCTAGAGAGTTTGTTGTTGATTTGGAAAGGGCATGCTAAATCAAACTGAGAGAAACAGGAGAAGGTGCAATTTGCAGTACACTGCATATTTAGTGTGTTTCCAAAGCATTTTTTGTTCTTCAGGCTCCATTCTTTTTCCAAGATACAACCTGACTCTTCCATATAAATTCAACGGCAGTTGTACCACTTTACACTGGACTAATTTAAAAGAACATAGCTAGCTAAAGAGTGAGGAGACTGTACTTTAAAGACTTGTATATCCTTTTAAATGTGAGAAACCACAATCTGTTTTGAAAGATATAAGCATTGGTCTTAAGGTACTTAACACGCTGCTTTATCCTAGTTCTGTACAACCTAGAAGTTTTTGTGTGTGGATACATACTTTGAAGCAGATTCCCCTTCTGAAAGACCCTGCTCTAAAGGGAAAGCATATCCACTGGGACTGGAATAAGAATTCTTATCACCTATTTTCTATTTCAAAGACGCACATCTATGATGTAAGTCTCCATTTAGCTCAAAGTAAAAATGTGTTATTGAACCAAAGCTTATACAAAACTGTTTGCTAATTTTATAGTAGATTGGAACAGAAAAATCATAAGTGAAAATATGCAATAATATACACAAAGACTAATTATTGATAGACATTTCTACATAATTTAAAAAACTGTGTAAGGAACATATTACATTTCTTGCAACTTATTTTAAAGACAACCAACATCATTCATAACACAGAATTTGGCCAGCAAGCACACTATAAATCCTTTCCACTGCTAATTGAATTTCATTTTATATTACTGGGTAGTAATATAATTATGTTATTATATATATATAAAAATATATATAATATATATAACATAATTATGTACTGGTTACTGACATAAAAGAGGTTAACCCTTTTGCTTAAAGGCCCATGCTTAAAGTAGCTTTGCACAGAATAATTTTCATGAACAGTTACATTGTTAGTATCATTTACAATGTTATCAACCATTTCCAGAAAATTCTGCACTCAAAGTTACACGATAGGAAACTGTACTATGTATTCAAATTGAATCTTGTTTTATTTGTGTCTTCATTTATGAAGTCTCAGCTCAGATGTGTTAAAGTATTTCTTTCTTGGAGACATCAGCGTTAGACATGTTACAGTTTAGGAAGTTATATGCATAAAAAATATCTCCAAATACAGTGAGTAACAAGGACTAATCATTGAAATATTTTTTTAGCACTGAGGTTTTTCCGATTCAGAGAATGCTATCTATTTTGTTTTGAGAATATAACATTAATCATTTGTTTCTTCTGTCAGATGTAAAATTATAACTAATTCTGTCAATTAACTTGCCACACATACATGATTTTCCTTTAAAATGCAAAGGAAACTTTCTAGAACAGCAGAATTTCAGACACTATTGGGACCCAACTGAGTCAAATACACTATTTTGAAATACAAAAACTACATTTTATTCAAAGTTGTCATAAGAAAAGATTTCTGACATGAGGATATTTAAACTCACTCTAAAAATATTGTTGATGTCTATGGCACCCCTGCATTTATTCTCTTATTAGGGCGATAAGAATTTACAACACTTTTCTGCAAAACCCAAGATATAAACGGTTAAAAAGGAGAATACAGCAATGATAACTTTCAAGCTATATTACACGTCAAAGATATTAGAAGACAATATCAGAAGATTGGTGAAATATTTCAGAATATTTCAACTCCTTTTCCCACACTACAGAAATTCAGTTTTACCGAGAAATCAGTAGAAGATAGTATGTGGTTTCAATTTTCTCTTATTCATTACCTTTCATCTAAGGAGGCAGCTACTCCGTTTTTAGCAAAGTACTTCTTTAATACAAACTGATATTAATGTCTTAAACAACTGAATACCACGTTTGCATTAATTTCCTAACTGTAGACTTAAGCAGCATTGATGGTTGTCAGGGTTCCACCAGAGGTTTTTGAACATTCCTTTCACTGCCTACACAGCACTTGTGCTGGCTACAGCTGTTTCTTGTTTTCAATCCTTGACTTGAATTCAGTTTAAAGCACATCCTTAGGCACATCCTTGAATATATTCTACTTACTGTAACATGAAAGAGAATGTCAAATTCTAATGAAGATTATGGGACAAAGAAGCCAGTGGGCTGTAATTCAGAATTTATGTTCTTCCTCTTCAAGAGGAAAACAGTTGCTGAGAGTATTCATATGCAAATTTACAAACAGAAGCCATTTAATGTTCATCCTATGATTTCATGGATTAAGTTTTGTCATTAAGAGAAAGCTGTTATAGAAGCAGGAAAGTTGGAAGTCTTATACATGTTTGTACCTAAATGCAGGAGTATAATAATATGCTTCTTACCATGTTCTATGCTTTGCACTTCTCTAATTTAAAAAATTAGAAGTTTCACCTGTCAGTTACTGCAGACAGTCCTGTGTCTGGAGACAAATCATGCTGACTTCCACTTCACAACAGGAGTACAAGAAAGTGGATAACTTTCTCAATTAGAAGTAAAGTGTCCTTTGCTCTCCTTTCCAAGAACTGAAAGGATGACTTCCAGCTATGATTTTCCACACACAAAGCTCCTACAACAGGTGAACATGAATTAATTTTAACCAAAGTTATTCAGTGACTACAAGCTATACCACACATAAATTTCCCTTTTTGTTTGATGTAACCATAGAGACAAATATCAGTTTCTTTACTTGGTTTTAATTGGCTAGGATGAGTATGATTCCCTGGAAAAGAGGCAAGGCAGTTTTTGTGCTTAAAGCAGACATTTCAAACATTGTCTACTCTGTGAATGCACATAACTACCCTTGTAAAGCATTTTAGTTTTGGTTACAGAATAAGAAAATGGCTTATTTTAAGGATCTTTATTCTGACATTTTTAGATTGCCAGATGAGAAAAACATCTTAATCTTTTAACTGAAATTATGTAGAATGATTTTAATTAACTCATCACATGCTGAAATATCTACTGAGACACTTCTGAAGATGCATTCTTCCACTTAAACAGAATGTTCCAGATATATCAATTTCAAAATAACTCACTCAAGTAGAATAAATAGTTGGATTTGAAAAGTCTGACAACTAAATTTACTTGGTTGATAATTAATGATAATTAACTGATAATTTAAGCCACCAGAATTGCAGGTTTATGATAATTTTCACCTTGATATCAGTTTTTAAAGATTAATCAACTATGTCTTATTCTTCTGGTCTCATTGATTGCTTAGGCAAAAATAGCTAAAATGAGAGAATGCCTGAAGCTTTTGTTTTAAATTACTCTTCAAACTAGGCTCGAAAATCATTCCATAGATTCTATAGATGCCTCTCCTGAAACATTTTCACACCATATTTAAAACAGCATCCAGCAGTCCTCTGAAGAATCCTTAGGGTTCTCCTTCAAGAAGAACAAGGACTGGTTTGATGAAAACAATCAAGAGATCCAGGAATTGTTGAGGAAGAAGAGAACTGCTCACCAAGCTCACCTTGCACTGCCATCCTGTCACGCAAGAAAAGCAGCCTTTCATCTTGCACCCAGCAAGCTCCAACAGAAACTCCGTGACATCCAGAACAAGTGGTGGATCAGTCTAGCTGAAAAAACTCAATTATGCGCAGACACGGGTGATCACAGAGGATTCTATGAGGCCTTGAAAACAGCATATGGGCCTACATACCAGGTCCAAAGCCCTCTACTCAGCGCTGATGGTCAAATGCTTCTGACAGATAAAACCTCCATTCTGAATCGATGGTCTGAACACTTTCAGACTCTTTTCAGTACCAACCGTGTAGTCCAAGACTCAGCAATTCAGTCTATCACACAACAACCAGTGAAAAATGAATTGGATATTGCCCCTACTTTGGGAGAAACCCTTAAGGCCACACAGCAGGTGAAAATCGGCAAGGTAGCTGGGGTTGATGGAATTCCACGTGAAATCTGGAAACATGGGGGCCATGCACTCCATGCTAAATTTCATGAGTTTGTGGTGCGTTGTTGGGAACCAGGCAAACTACCATCAGACCTTCATGATGCAGTCATCATCACTTTGTATAAAAAGAAAGGAGTTAAATCAGACTGTTCAAATTACCGTGGTATTACTCTGCTCTCCATTGCTGGCAAAATCCTAGCAAGAATACTTTTGAACAGACTAATATCAGTTATAGCAGAAGGAATGTGGTTTAGCAGAAGGAATGTGGTTTAGCAGAAAGCCAATGTGGTTTCAGAGCCAACAGGAGCACCACAGACATGATATTTGTTCTCAGACAACTGCAAGAGAAGTGTAGGGAACAGAACAAAGGTCTCTATGTAACTTTTGTTGACCTCACCAAGGCTTTCGATACTGTGAGCAGAAAAGGTCTATGGCAGATTTTGGAATGCTTAGGTTGTCCCCCCAAGTTCCTTAAAATGATTATCTCACTCCGTGAGGATCAACACAGCCAAGTTAGATATGGCAATGCACTTTCTGAGCCCTTTCTAATAATCAATGGTGTGAAAAAAGGCTGCGTCCTTGCACCAACCCTATTCACAGTCTTTTTCAGCATGATGCTCTAAAGGGCCACGGCAGACATTGATGATCAGGACGGTATCTACATTCGATGTCGTATTCGATGGAAGCCTTTTCAACCTAAGGCCACTGAAGGCCCACACCAAGACCTTAAACCATCTTGTGCAGGAGCTGCTCTATGCTGATGACGCCGCCCTTGTTGCCCACACAGAAGCAGCTCTGCAGCATTTAACATCCTGCTTTTCAGATGCTGCTGAGCTCTTTGGGCTGGAAGTCAGCTTAAAGAAGACTGAAGTTCTCTATCAACTGGCACCTCAGGAAGTCTTCCATCATCCCCATATCACCACTGGCGAATCAGTGCTCAAATCAGTCCAGCAGTTTAATTACGTAGGCAGCCTCATCTCCTCAGATGGTAAGATTGACGGAGAGATAGACAACAGGTTAGCAAAGGCATATAGTGCTTTTGGAAAGCTTCATAAAAGAGTTTGGCAAAATAAACACTTGAAGAAAAGTACCAAGATCAGTGTTTACAGAGCCATTGAGCTGTCTACTCTTTTATATGGATCCAAATCATGGGTCATCTACTGCCACCACCTGTGACTCCTAGAACACTTCCATCAACGCTGCCTCCGTACAATCCTAAACATCCACTGGTCAGATTATGTGACCAACACATCTGTTCTAGAGCAAGCAGCAGTCACAAGTATTGAGGCCATGTTGCTGAGAACACAGCTGCGATGGGCAGGACACGTCTCCAGGATGAAGGACCACCGTCTCCCTAAGATCATGGTTTATGGTGAACTTGCCACTGGCTGCTGCAAGAGAGGAGCCCTGAAGAGAATATACAAGGACTCCCTGAAACAACATCTCAGCCTTGGCCACATTGATCAACATAACATGTCTCCTCTGGCCTCCAATCGGGAGGTCTGGAGGCACACCATCTATAACGCTGCTGCTTTTGAGAAAGCACACAGGATCACTCTTGAGGAGAAAAGACAACACAGAAAGAATCGTGCCTTGCAGAATATACCACCTAAGGAGTCTTTCTGCTGTGCCTTTTGCAACTGAACGTGCCTATCTCGTATCGGCCTTTTTAGCCACCAGCGTGCTTGTAACAAACGTGAGTAGAGCCCTCCCCAAATCTTCGTTCGTGAAGCCTAGCCATGATGAGACTTTCTATTCTGTAGATTCGGCTGAGAGATTATCTACCCTAAGTTACACTAAGATCAGTGAACCATAAAATCAGTAGCAGAATGCCACCTCTTATCAAATATTTAAATAAGAGGAGCAAAGAAGCAGTTGTGTGTGGAAAGTAAAGTAAAAACAAGCCAAAAGCTGTCTAATTTTGTATTTCATATTAATAAAGGGAGAGTCTTATGAAAAATATTTGATGAAAATGTAGAAGTTAAACAATACACTAAAGAAAATAGACATCCAGTGTTTAAAAGATAGGAAAAGAAGTAATTCACATGCTAAATTTTGTAGAAAACATTCCTGATTCATCATGCTGAACAAAATAAAAAAGTTCTGTAAAATATTTCTCATTTGGATATTTTAGACTATAGTTTGATTCTTAAGATATTCATGAAAGATACCTCGTTAAATCCCTGATAAGCACTATATAAATTTTGCTTCATTTTACACACAGTACTTCCACCCTTTGAATAGCTTATGAACTCTCAGATCTCTCTACAAACTGCAGAAAAATTCTTTTTGCAGTCCTAGTCTTAACTCTAAACTTTAAATGAGAGCTTAACATCACATTTCGACTGAGTTTTGGATAAAAAAAGATTGTTGGAAGCATTTGGCAATGAACTCCTCTTCCCAGCAAGGTGAGCTGTAAACACTAGAGGTGACAAATTTTTTCTGCTCAGCAAGGAAGAATATTGCAGAAAGCAGAGACCACTGATTTTTTTGAAAGCACATATTAAATTTGCTGGATAACAAAAAGAGAGTTTACCAAAGACTAAGAAAGAAAAGGCAGACCAACAAATTTATGCCTTCAGACTAAGTCTTTAACTGAAAAGGAGCTGTTATGAAGATTTGTGTAAGACTTAGCTTTGATATCCTACCATAACATACCTTGAGAGTAGTTGTATGCCCTTGTCTCTTTTACTATTTTCAGACAAAACAACACTTACTGAGAAACTTGACTGTCTTCCAGGGAAAGTATGCTTAAGATTACATTTTCAGTGAGTTATTGGAATACTATTAAAGAACCAGAAGAGAATTCAGTCTAGAATTTATTTATCCTTCAATATTGATCCTTACTACTTGTAGCTGAGTATCTTACAGTAGAGATATTTAACACAATTTGACTTACAAAATGTCTTCCATGGAACAGTCAACATCCACTCTGATATTGAGGCTTTAGGAAGTAAATTTTAAACCAATTTACTTCTGACTACTCTTTAGTAAGTTTCTTGATGAACTAATAAATAAAATGAAACCAGAAGATCATATTGTTTCCCTAATTACCACCCCTTTTCTTTCTCTTCTCAGAAGTCTGAGCACATGTTGTTCAATTAACACTGATATCTGTGGCTAAATGCTGTAGAAAACAGCTGAAAGCACTGTAGTTAACTCCAAGACAAACTAAATATAGAAGGCTCAGATTATTCTATCTAAACTGACAACTTTGTTGGAACAGTGAAGAGCCTAGCTCCATCTTAAGGGCTGCCACCTTCTCTCCCTCAGGTTCAACAACCCTCAGGCTCTCTACCTCTCCTCATAGACCACGTGATCCAGGCCCCAAACATTTGATCCAGCTCAGCGCCCACCCCGCCAACTCTTTCTAATTTATTGATATAAATACTATGACATCATTAATAATTCATATTCTCCTCATAATATTATTCTTAGAATGCAGTGCCAAAAGTGAACAGTGTTCTGGATGGAATCTATTGAGTGCCAAGTAGAGGGAAATAATAATTTCTCCCATTTATTAGCTGATTTACTTTTAATAGAGCCCAGTATACCTTTGAACACTTATGCTGCCAGGGCACACTGCTGGTTCATTTTCAGCCTTTGTCTGCCAAAGCACCAAGGTTCTTTTCAATAGAATTGCTCCACAGTCATTCAGTTCCCAGCCTATACTGTTGCAAAGAGCAATTCCTCCCACCAGACTGCATTTTGCGTTTGCCATGTTGAAATTCATGAGGCTCTTCTTAAAACTTATTCTAGCTATGAACAGGGTAAGATCATGATCACACTCTTCCACAAGACAGCATAAATTCCACTCCTGAAAGTAGGCTTCTTACCTCATCTACAAGATAAACAAGGTATTTTGGATATTTACTGCTGTTGTTAGCAGTTACCCTTTCAGAACTGGTCATCTCTCAAATACTGCTATAAGACATAAATTGTAGTTATGAAGTCTTTAGAGCAAGATAGAGAACAGGTGAATAGGGATTTATTTTTAGCAACATATGTCAAACATTTGACTTGTTAATTCACAAGCTTGAAAGAGGATTTACAGATTGCTGCAAATACCACATGCTACCTACCCTCAAAATTTCAAAAATAACCCTTGAATATTATTAGGAATTGCTTCTACATTCATCTTCGCATAAGCCACACAATTCCACTGGAAAAATCCAGTTGTATGGGGCAGCACATCAATGCAGAGCTTTTGAATATGCAGAGATTAGTATCAAACAAAGTGCCATAAATGAAATAAAAAAAAAAAAAGTATCTATTTATTGCCATGACATCAATCAGGTCTTGAAACTTGATAAGGGCATGGTGAAGATAAGGGCCTTGTCTGGTTGGTCAGTACTCACATTCTGCTTGACTTTGCATTCTCAAACAGCCACAAGATTACTTCTTTTTTCCAGGTTGAGTGGAATCAAAGATGCAAAATATTCACTATCCAATGAGATCCAGAGCACTGTATTAACTCTATATCTCTACCAACTAAACTGCATTTTTTTCAGCATTAGTTGCCAAAGCTAATAGCACAAAACCTGTCTCAAAGGAATAGATCCATGAACATCTGCATCTGTCACACCAAGAGTGTTTATTTCAGGTGGTTTGTTTTTGAAAGAAGAAAGATTGCTTCAAAGAAAACAAAATGTGTGCATGGAAACAACCTTCTTGGCTACCAGAAGCTTCTTAAGTTAATTTTGTTTGAAGACATAGACATTTTGACAAAGTGTCTTTAAGAAAAAGACTCAGTCTTAATATGCTGAAAGGTCAAATTCTTATCAAGACTGTATAAAAACCATATGCCATCACATACTATATAGTTAGGAGTTGAAAATTAATGTCATTTTAAAAATAAATAATCCTAAACATTTTTTATTCACATAAATAACGTTTAAATAGGGAACATAAAGATGAAATTTGGTTCAGGTCACCTGCAAGAAATTATACCTATTCCCAAAATACACTGTAGCTGGATCTTGCAAGTGGCCAGGCTACCATCTTAATAGCCTTCTACAACATACACCACAAAAACAGTCCGATAAACTAAGTTATGCCAGCATACAGAAATATTGATGTTTCACAATTTATTGGTTTGTTTCATTATTTGAGGACCTGATGCAGTGAGACAATTCATAAGTTTTCTTTCTTTCAAAGGTTTGTTTGAATTTGAGTAGGAAAAAATCCTATTAAGCAAAACTAAATATTACAATCATTGTCACACTAGTAAGTCTGAGAAAAGTGAGGTGATTAAGCACTTGCACATACTGTGGTCAAACTCTACATTTACAGATGATTCAAGATACTAGCACAGCGTTGCATTGGTCAGACAACATATACATACAAAGACCACCATTTCTAAGCTTCACTGTTTCCAGCATATCTTTCACTGTGACAGCTTATAGTTGTATAGTGAAAAGCAAATCTCATGGCACTCTATCTCCTCTGTAACTTCAGGATGTATCATTTTGGTGAGATCACAGGAGCCGAGGGACTCAGGCTAAGCTTAACAATTGAATTCCTGCTCCCTTTGTAGTCTTACGCTATTAGAGACTCCTGAGCCATACAGGACATCTTGCCAACCCATGGCCTGAAGACAGTTTTGTTCCTCTGCTGAGATCAAATCAGCTCCAGCAGCCAGAGCTGTGTTGTCCATAAGGCTGCTACAAAATTCACCTGCTGATATCTTAATAAGGTGCTAAGACTAATTTTATATAAACCCCACCTGTTCCGCAACCCTCATCCTCTAGGGCATCAGAACAGGACAGCAACTGTTTCTGGTCTATAACCTACTTTTAAGCTCTTTCCCAGAGGTTTCTCAGCTGAAGAAGGGAGATAATCCTGAGAATTTATGAATTGCAAAACATGTAGGAAGAAGGACTCATGTTGAATATAATGTTTCTTAGACATTTTTGCCTAAGCTTGATCTATAAATGATTCTTTTCACTTTTAAAGATACACTAAACATTCCCAGGAACTCTAATATACAGAGATGTGCATTTCAACCACACAATCTTTACTGTCTTTGCAATGCTGACTCTTAGAAGACCATCCTTCTGCAGGAGTATTAGTCACTATTACTTTTGCTAGTATATTAGCAGAGCTTTTCAGTAACTTTTAAAAATATTTTTTTTACACAACTCCAATAAGAAGCTAGCAATAGCATCTGCTTTTCACCTTTCAATGCTCAAAAAACTTCTAATCATGGTTTACCTCTAGGATATTTTTTCTCAAATAATATTTTTTGTGAACTGTTGTTCTGTGCAGCTAAGGAACCATACAGTTGTGTCCGCACAAAATTATATTACCACGTTTGCACATGCATGTAAGAGAGATACACACTACACAGAGCTACGGACACCTGGAATGTAATATACATAATCTGAAGATCTTCAATAATATATTTAACTAATAGAGCAGCAGGGAGATTAAAATTTTTTTATTATTATTATTTTAAACAGTTTGAAGGGAAGAAGGATGAAATAGGTATATTGAGTTTATACTTTTTTGTCAAAATACACTAGTTATCTACAGAACAGCACTGATTTGCAGGTCTTGCTTCACTAAATTTGACTGATGCATTTAGAAAGTAATTCAACAATTTTAATTTGAACACTTACACACACTATCCAAAGGTTGACCCCAATAATGAAAAAAATTGAAATAGTCAACAATGTTGTATACATCATGATCACTAAAAGAAAAAAATACATTATATATTCACAATCCCAAGTTATAATAACAGCAATAACAATTTGTTTTAAGTGATATCAGAAAGTCTGAATTCAATGAAATTCATGCCTGAATAATGACATATTCCTGTTCCTTGACGTATTCCAGCTTGATGTAAGTAAAGTTGATTTATTTTCATCCTATGTATGAGCTTCAATAGGACATTAATATGTTAAATTATAACACAAATCATCCTTCTGTAAGACCGTTAATCAAATTTCTTCCCCTTTTTTCAGTATCAGTGAAACAAAGATTAATTTAGAAGTCACTCTGAATCAGGTACTATGTCCTACCAAATATCATGCTAGACTTTCCTAAGATCTTTCTCTTTCCCTAACTAAAAGTTTTATCAAGTAATTTTTCATGTTAGAAAATGTTTTTCTGAAGAGAACAAACCAACCATACTAGGAATTCCATCCTCAGGTCTGTTACATTTTTTTGTTTTTATCTGACATTAGCCTTATACTTGTATATACTTCCTTGCAAGTGTGCATGGGATTTTCTCATCACCATCTTCTACTGTAAAAGTATGTATTTAAGTAAAAGAGTGATAAAGTTTCCTCTCTGAGAAACTTTGTCTTTCATGCAGCTTCACTGAAGTTTCAGTTTAATCATTAGCAAACTAATTAGCTTGATCTGAACTAAGGCTAAAATGTTACAGAATGATTACTAACTTACAAAGTTATTAATAAAAATAAAATATACATACACAGGCATAAAATCTCGACTTTGAACCTATCAGCATCTCCACACTGCTTTAAAACAAATGTTTATATGTTAAGAAGAGACACAAAATTATTATTTTTCAGACACAGATGCTATAAAAATTAATTACAGAATAGTTTAACATTAAAGTTAGATGCGTAAAACCACTGAAGAACTGAAAATGCCTATGGATCAAAGTAATAAATAAAAATTTACAGCCTTGGCAGTTGATTTCTGAACATAATAAAACCCCCCATTCTGTTAAAGTGACTTCTATTACCTATATCATCGAACTTAAAAATACAATTTTAAAAGTTAAAAAAACTAAAATCTTGAGACAGAAAAAAGGTAAAATTATTGTTACACATAAAACTGAGTCTGTAACTTTCACAGCTTTGATTCCAGTATTACAGAGCATCCTTAAAATCCACTGAATGTGGATCTTGCTTTCAATAGTGGAAATCAGACACCTGCCAACGTCCACCATAGTGTACTTACTTTGTGACTGTTTCACACCTGCAGACCTTTTAGCATCTTCTTGGAGTGGAAAACAACCTAGTCATAAAAATATATTCCTACTTCCCTATTAGCTCATTCATACCTGAATCTTTGCATAATCTGTCCCTGCAGATTAAAGAATGTAGCACACCATTGCTTTGCATTTTGACTCTTTTGTTATCCTGTTTATTGCAGCGGAGTCTCTCATCATAGTATCTGATATTGCAAGAAATACTATTTTATTTATAATAAAGGCTTAAATTTTAGCTGTTTCTCCATTTAATGAGGGAGTTCACTTTTCACAGAAACAGTTGTGATTTACTAACAGTACAAAGTAAATGAGAAAGTTGGAGAAGCAGGCAGTGGTAACAGCAGCAACATTAAACACATCATTGAAATGTTCCTACTATACATAACTTCACACATTCTCTTTTTCAGAAAGATGTCAGTGTTAGCCTCACCATAAACTTTCTTGAACTGTTGTCATCCTGCTATGTTTTTCCCCTCCATACCTTCACTGTTTTGAAACGAGAAAAGCAATCATCATGGTGCTAGCCTCCTATGTAGGTTCTTACAGTTTTAAAACATAAATTGAGTTTGGACAGGTACCTAAAACCCAATTGTGTAAAGGCAGGTCCTTGACAAAGCCCTCTATTCACCGCAATGTTTGTTTGGACAAGTTCATCACAAAAAACTACCTAAAGTTCTGTAATATGTCAAACAGTACAATAGAAGGTTCTTTTCCTTGTTATTAGAGGTCTTACTCTCTCCCTGCAGAATCACAGAGTTTGAAGGAGCCCACAAGGACCTTCAAATCCAAATCTTAAGTGAAAGGCTCAAACAGGGATCAAACCCACAACACCTTGGTTTTATTAGCAGTATGTGCTAAGCAACTGAGCTAACCTCAAGGTCCTCATGAGGAGATAAAGGATTTAGGATTTAATTATATAAGAACCATCCTCCTAAATTTTTTCCCGTTCTCCACAATTTTTCGCAATGTTTATCCAGCCCAGGGAAAGACCACCAAGACCTGCTTCCCCAAGCCTGTTTGAGATGCAGGAGATTTATTGCACATAAATCCATTAACTCTGTAAGTTATTGTTTCCCAAAAGCATTTTCTGCTGCTTCCCAACAGCAAAAGCCATCCCATGGCAAGTTTTCCTAAGGTTGTTACAACTGGATAGAGAGAGTAGTTGTCCATTTTTTGCTTTTCCTCACCTTTACCCCAAACCAGAAGCTCAAACTCATCAGTAAAGAGAACCTTCAAGAGCACATAGGATAACCAAAACAAACAAGCAAACCAACAACATAAACAAGCAAAAAACCCCAAGCTGTCACACACAGCCAAAAATCCAAAACCAAACCAAAACACACACACAGAAAAACCAACCACAAAATTACTTCATAAAGCCTCTGTTTCATCTTTCCTATGGAATGCACAGAATTTCTTGCATACACAATCTAAAGCCCTTCAGCTATTTATTTATATAGTCATATACTTTAGTAAGTTAAACACTCACTAAAATCAGACCTTCCCACCATTTTGCAGTTTTTATCCGTCACAATTAAAATACATTTGAAGTATGTGTATGAGGACGAGAGGAAAACAGAACAGATGCATTTATCATAAAGACAGAAACAAACCAGAGGGGGCATCTTAAAAAAGCTATCTGAAAAATCTCTTACAGGACATTAGACAAAGGGCCAATTCACACTTAGGAAGTTATCTTTGGCGTTTTTTTTTCACTAGTTCATCAGACATGTCTTGCACAACTTACATTAAAACAAGCACTCTCTGCTAGCCTGGTCAGCTCCCTGAAGAATGACTTCTTTCAAGAAAAAAAGAAAGGTGAAAATACTTTAGAACACCAAGTGGTTTAATTTGATAAACCTTCATGCTCCCATATCAAAGCACCATCTTCTAAACAGAAAAGAAAGAGGGTAAAAAAAATTCCTAGGTAAATTCAAAATACCCCAACAATATCAGAGAGATCTAGCTTGTTTTAGCTGTTATAGCAACTTTCCCTCTTTTCCAACATCAAAACACAACACACATAAAAAGCATACTCAACTCATATCTGTCTTGATCCCCAACACCATGTGTTAGAAGAACCCACAGCTTCTCCTCTTTGAGCTCTTCATATTCCTTCAAAATCCTGAAATATCTATGAGCTTCAAAGTTTTCAGGATACCTCCCTACCCTCTCACATCTAACTGTGTGCATCTGCTTCCCCAGCTGAAGGCTGATTGCCCCCACTGCCAGCCACGCAGCATGTGTGTGACGTCCCATTTTCCTACCAGGATCAGCTCAGTCCTAATGAATTAGAGTACAATTATCATTAATTAGAGTTCGTTTAAAATTTATTTTAGACAATGCATCTATTTTTGCTTGGATATTTTTGGTGTTCTCTTTATTAAAATTCTAACGTTGCTGTTCAGAATGTTTTCTGGTATTGAGAAATTGTCTAGCCTTGAAATATGCCTTTTATGTAGCTCTAAATTGAGTGTATTCCAGAATATGTTCAGAGGCTTCCCCGGCAGTAATCTGCATGAAAAAAAAAAAAATCAAAAAAAGAAAAATTATTCTTACATCCTATAGTCAAAAATCATACTTCATATTTGTTGTTTCCACTTATGCATATTGGTTTTATTGCTTTGGCTTAAATCCAGACAGGTGACAGATATGCCTACTTACAGCAGCTCTGTCAGCACACTCTTCCCAGTGAGGCTCACTTGAAAAACAAAAGCATTTCAGGGACAGTGCTGGCATTAATACTCAGGACTCAGTTTCATGAGCTCGGGAGAGCAAGCCTTCAAAAGCTAAAAAGACCTCCAGCAGAAGGACAACTAATAGCAAAAACAGCAGGAGACCCAACTATTACCTTCTGTTCTGGCCCTGAGGCTCTTAAGAGATTCACATTTCATTGTTCCAGAGCAGGAAAAAAAAACAGTGAAGATAAGGAAGAACAAACTGGGAACTGCTTTCTTTGATGCTTCTCGTCTCAGAGAAACAGTGAAGACATGAAAGCAAAATCCAATTATATATTTTCTAGCATGTGATGACCACAGCACAATAAACCGAGCAGGGAAAACAAGAACAAAAACTCTGATGTGAACGTTAAAAGTGGCATGAATCAAATACAGACTGTTTCTTTTTCTTTCATAGATATATTGTTACACAACTATGCATGCAAATGTGTACAGCACCTACAATACATTTACATATAGAGATGAAAGATAAATAGCTGGTTTAGAAAGTTATTGATGATTTAGATGAGGGGATTGAGTCCACCATCAGCAAATTTGCAGATGACACTAAGTTGGGGGGGAGTGTCTATCAGCTGGAAGGCAGGAGGGCTCTGTAGAGGGACCTGAACAGGCTGGAGAGCTGGGCTGATTCCAACGGGATGAGGTTCAACAAGGCCAAGTGCTGGGTCCTGCACTTTGGCCACAACAACCCCAGGCAGCACTACAGGCTGGAGACAGAGTGGCTGGAGAGCAGCCAGGCAGAAAGGGACCTGGGAGTTTGGATTGACAGGAAGCTGAACATGAGCCAGCAGTGTGCCCAGGTGGCCAAGAAGGCCAATGGCATCCTGGCCTGGATCAGGAAGAGTGTGGCCAACAGGTCCAAGGAAGTGATTCTTCCCCTGTACTCAGCGCTGGTGAGGCCACACGCTGGTGAGTACTGTGTCCAGTTCTGGGCCCCTCAGTTCAGGAAGGATGTTGAGGTGCTGGAGCAGGTCCAGAGGAGGGCAACGAGGCTGGTGAAGGGACTCGAGCACAAGTCCTATGAGGAGAGGCTGAGGGAGCTGGGGCTGTTCAGCCTGGAGAAGAGGAGGTGCAGGGGAGACCTCATCACTCTCTACAACTCCCTGAAAGGAGGTTGTAGCCAGGTGGGGGTTGGTCTCTTTTCCCAGGCAACTATCAGCCATACAAGAGGGCATTGTCTTAAGCTGTGCCAGGGGAGGTTTAGGTTAGATATTAGAAGGAATTTCTTTACAGAGAGGGTAATCAGGCATTGGAATGGTCTGCCCAGGGAAGTGGTGGATTCTTTGTCCCTGGAGGTTTTTAAGACAATACTGGATGTGGCACTTAGTGCCATGGTCTAGTAACCACAGCAGTAGTGGATTAAGGTTTGGACTTGATGATCTCGGAGGTCCCTTCCAACCCAGCTGATTCTATGATTCTATGATTCTATTTCTTGCATTTTTGTCTTGGGATATATTAAAAATTTGTGCTTTATTTTATTAAATTTTGCTTCTTTACTGAACAGCATGACACTACATATTGCTGGAATAAATTCTCTAAATAGATCAGACTGATATTGGTCTTTGGATTAGTAAGTTATTAAAATTTGGCCATTGCTCAGTTACTAACATAAAGAAAAGACACTCTGATTTTCAGAAATATGTATATTACTAAAAGAATTTCACTGAAGGTCTTGGACCAACATTAATCAGGTGGTGGATTCTTTCTGAACAGTTTTAATTAAATTTTGGCTATTTTTTATTTATTATGCAATATTTATTATAAATCACATAACACTCTTTCTGTTCCTCGAGGAGAAAAGGTTTAAATCTGAGATTAAGGGCTAACAATAGAAAAAAATATACACCAAAGATTTCTTATCTCTCTTTTCCACTTAAAAATACATTTTCTTATCATTCAAATTCACTTTAAAGCATATGAGATTTGAATCCGCTCTATATTTGCAGTAACCATTCAGTAATTTTGCTATTCTGTTTTTTTGTAAGCATAAACTCCCAAATGTATATGGTGCTTGCTATTTTTAAATCTGCCTGTCCATTTCCTCAGAGAGCTCTCAGGTTCTAAGCATCTAGGTTATTTTCCTTCTCACCAATATAGTTATTTTCTGCAAACAGTTGAAATTACATGGAATGAGACACCTTCTTGTACTTTGCAGCACAATTTTTAAAATCTTGAGTGGCATGAGCTATCGCTGAGCTACAGGACCAACTTTTTTTCATAGTGATAAGGAACAGATTGCAAAGACATTCAAACAGCTAAGCTCGAAAATAGGATGTCTTGTGAGATTTTTCAAATCTAGGCTTAAAATTTTTGAAAGTTACTTAGAAAACTCAATTTTTGCTTACTCCTGTTTTCATGTATGACCTTGAGCACATCATTGTGAGTCTCATATTCTCTCACTCCAAAGTGGTCACGATAATATAACAGCCCCATCTCACATGGTAACATTGGAGAAAATAATTCATTGTGAAGTTGACAGTGGCTACTTTCATTGAGGGGGGGCTTTATCTGGTGTATCTGCTGTCATGGAACAAGTGAGTCTGAGCACTATACATAGAACAATAATTTTACCTTTTAATTGCATAAAATACTTAAGGAAAACTAGAAAATTGTAGAGATGTGCTCACAGTACATCTTTGTGTCCTTGTCATGTAGGAATAGTACGTTTCTATGAATTCCTTTCTGAGAATGCTGCAGGAAGTCAAATGTATTTTGGGTGTACGTATTTCAAAATATTAACTTTGTTCTCATTTCAGAAGACATAGTTGCATGTAAAGAACAAACTTCACTTTGTTTGTGCTAGCACAGCTGATGGATTCCAGGGGCAAAATTAGGCTTTTTTCCTTAAAACACAGTAGCTTTTGCTTTCTGTTATAAAATGTCAGAAAAAAACTCAGTTATGAATACATTGTTTCTAGGGGAGCAATGTACAATATTTTAATTAATTTTCACATTATTGAGGTATGCATCAGAAGAATACTTATAATAAACCACAATAATTTTCACTTCTGCAGAAATAAGTGTGTCTGTGATCATGGTTGTATACTAATCTATAAGTACAGTTACTCTTCTTCAGTTGCTCAACATTTTTATACGCCGAGTGATAAAGAGGTGGCACTGCAATGATGTATTTACAGTCAAGGTGGCGTGCAGAGCTTTTTTATCTCACAATATCTTTTGAGATTAACTAGTTTTGAACCACTTGCAAAGAAGAGAACCAGTTGGCTTACAGAAACATAAAAAGGTCCACAAATGCTTTGTTATCCTGCTTTGCATGTTCAGCAGCTCAGACCTATCATTCCCTACAAATAACTTATTCCTGCCGCTGTTTTGCAAAACTGCTAAAAAAAAAAAGTAATCACCAAAGAGAGCATTAAATGTAATGTAGACGGTGGAAATATCAGTCCAAAAGACAGAAGGATTTGCTTAGAGTAGTTATAACACACCTATGAAACTACAATTCCGCATACTGTTATTGATTAAAAAGTGAGCAGCACAAAGGCAATAAAATCCATCAAATCATAGTAAATTCCTAAGTAAGGGCAGCAATATATGTCATAAAATAAGCTGTAGCATGCTTATCCGAGTTTTGACAGTGCATTTAGCACATATTTCAGCACATAGCTCAAACAACTCTCAGTGAATTTGTACTTTCACGTATTTCCACAGGTGGAATTTTCTGAAGATTATAATCTGCCTCAGAAAAATTTGTTTCATACTTGCATGACCTAATGGGAATGAACTTCATGAACAAAGTCTGGTGCCTGCGAAAGAGTTGTGAGAAAGGTTGCCACTCCTAGGCCACAGAGCCACCACTCTGGTGGGATGTGACTCCTGTGGGAGTTCCTGGACCCCAGGCTCTGTAGGTCACATCTAAGAGTACAAGCAGCAACACTTGAAATAGTCTAAGAAATGTCTATATGAATTTTTCTTTCATCCAAAGTCAATTTATTTCACTAGTTTCTACTCCTTTATCTTCAGTAACATAGTAAATGCCTTTTAGAAGATCTGAGTAGAAATAAGAGATCCTGAGCAGACAAAAAGGCAGCAGTGAGGTTGTAGTCCTGTATATGACCATAGACTCATACCTATTTTAATCCTGAGCATATGCTTTGAAATTACTTAATCATGATACCATAAGGCTAATTCCTAAATGCTTTTGTCCTGACTGTTGTAATTATGTTCAGATGGCAAATCTTTTAAAAAACAGCCTTATTGTCGTTTCATAGCAAATGCTTTTTCCTGTAACCTTTACTTTAGAAATAAACTTATTGGACAAAATACATGAATGCAAGTTAAATCAAGTCTCCAGTTTCATCCTGAAGCTACTAGTAAATACAACTGAAGAATACTATTCAATTGCATTGGACTAACTGAAAAATCAAAACATATAATTGATATGTCGATACCGCTGTCTGAGTCCTGTCAAGCCAGGCTGCATTTCAGACATTTGCATCTTGTTCAGAGAAGCAGGAAAGATGCTGATTGCATTTAAGATTACATTCAAACTGTATAATTGCTTCAGACTAATAGCCCTGTTAGGGTCTTTGTTTGAAAGCTTTATTATTTTCAAGGAAAATACTGTAGGTAAAGAAAGTTGTTTTTAAACAGAGAAAGGTAATAGGAAGTTTGCTTTGCCCTGTTGTTGTATAACACTGATTATAGAGAAATACACAGAATATAAACACATATATTTTTAATTAAAATGAAGAAGATCACTATTCTAACTAAATAATTTAAATAGAATTTGTATGCTATCATATTCATTTCTGTGCTGCAAGGTGTGTAATCTTTTGTTATACTGAAAGTTCATTTCAAGAAACAATTTTTAATAATATCCCTCCACTAGAAAGAGCAACTGGTAGGTATTTCATATCATTTAACTGAGAAAAAAAATATAGAATGTCTTGTATTGATAAAAGGTTAAACTTAAAATTACAATAATTCAGTTTTTATAGTTAAGGAGCTGGTAACAGTAATTCACATTATCCTTTTAAGAAATTGATTTGTTTGAAAATGGATGCAAATGTCAAGTAGAGTAAAAGTGTTGAGAGATGGAGAGAATTCAAATAATTTCTTTACAGACATTCCACGTCCAGACAGAATAATAGGAGAGAACAGGAAATTAACCATTTTTCTCATCCTATACATGTAGCATGCACTAGTTTTTGGGCTCAGTTTGGAAAAGCTGAAAATTCTTCTCATTATTCAACAAAGAGAATCCTTGTGGTAGACATGGACACAGCTACCATTTTCAGTGGAATGTACGATACACAGTGTGGCCAGAACATCAGTCTAAGAGCTCTCAGCATGCTGGATCCGTGGACTGCAGGACCTGCCTGTTTTGGGGAATCACAAGTTCTATTTCACAGGTGGCTATTCTATCACCACCGCACAGCTGTTGTGGAAGCACTGTGGGACTGACGATGCTGCCAGTACTGGATTCAACATACTTTTTCTAATATTCTGAAGCAACACTCAACTTACAAGGAGAAAATGACACAAGACCCCAAGGAAAGAAAAGGTTGACTGAATTGACTAGAATTTATAGAGAGCTCCTGGCCAGTGATTAGGGTGACACTTCAAGCATTTCTTATTCCATAAATAGCAGTTCTCCACTGCCTTGTCTTAGAGTCTTCTTTAAGCTCCTCACAGAGACCAAATAAAGTTTGTTTGTCAAATCCCTACGTACAAAAATCTGCTTCTACATTAGACCTAAAAGCGAGAATGTGCTAAGCTCTCTAAATCCTGTTAGAAAGATAAATCCCTAAATCTTCTCCACTGTCTTTAGTGTCAAGAAATAGCTTTTGCTATTCTCTTTTGCTGTTACTTTCAAGCATTAACTTGAATATGTTAAGTTTACCTATTAAATACTTTGTTATATGTTCATTTCGTCTGAAAATACACTCTTTCCTAACTCTCCCATCCTCAATAAAAATTCATAAATACTGCTATATATTAGTATCACTTAATTAATTTTTATTCAGTGTGGAAATCCACCTGTACTTTCCCCTGTGTGGAGCATGTTCCCTATCAAAATCTGAGGCTAGCATTTATCTCAGTGTACAATATTCTTATATACACTTACATAAGGATACATTTATATACTTAAATATAATTATACACTTCCGTTAGTATATACTTATATATATTTATGTCTATGTACCCATATCTATACTTATATATTTCTTGCATATACTAATTTTCCATTTCATACATATCACTGCTACAGCCCTTGGAGACTTTGGCCTAGAATGGCCATGCAAAGTGAACTATATATCAGCAGTTGGGCATATTGAAACTGTGTGAAATAAAAAGACAAATAACTGTATATTAAAGCAACAGTTGTGCTGATCTAAATGAACTTGTGTTGAAAACATAGTCAAAAATGAAGACACACCATTTTTTGCTAACTTCCTACTCGTGCGCCTGTATACAACACCCCGGTTTGTGCACAATCATCTCAATAGAAATCCTTTTTACCTTCATACTAGAACCACGAGATGAAACCCATGTTTTTACTGCAGTGTAAGCATGTACTTTATGGATTATGGTTTTTTTCCTCTCTTCTTATGTTTCAAGAATAAGCCAGACTGTTTCGCAGGTGAGGTTTCTAGATACAGTAACACAGAAACATGTTGGCCAAACTAGAACTATCTGACATGGGTGCTTCTGCAGCTAGTGATTTTTCTACCCACATACTCTACAATGTAAGAAAAGGGCTGAGAAATCTACAAGGAAAAAACAATCTGCAGGAAAAAAATTGTTTCAATAAAAAAACTGTAGCAAGGTTGTGAGGAGAAACTGTATTGAGAACTTTTATATCCTTATAGTGCTACAACACTATTACTACTTTAAAGTGTATCATTTCTCAAACTGCTATACAGAAGGAAAGGTATGAGAAGTGCAGAATAAGATTTTCTTTTTCCTTGTGGCAGAACCAGTGCTGTTGTGGTCACATAACCATGTCACTTGGAGGAATGGTAGAAGTATACTAATAAAAAAAGTTTAACAGGTTATTTCAGCACAGGAGTTCACTATGGATATAGCTGTCAACCAGTGCTAATTTTCTCCCTACTTTTCCTCACAGAAAGGAGGTTGTTTTTAAAGGCATGTTATTGATTTGTAAGCAATATAAAATGATTTTGCTCATAAATAAATATCGAATCCTCGTGCAAAGTAAAGGATACATTATTCTAATATTAGTTAGCTAGAATAATTTTCCAAAATGTCATAGTTTCCAAAAGATTAAAAAAATTACAAGAAATGCTTTTGTTTCAGTAGCATTTTCGAGCTTTAAATTACTTGTTTTGAAATAGTTCTGTTTCACCCTAAAGGTATTTTGAAGTCTTAATTCAATTTAGCAGCCAGAAACAGGGAAACAACAATTTAGAACTTGACCAGAGTGAATCCTCCAGATTATGGTTTGAGAATTTCAGCCCTGTGGATCTGCCAGTGTTTATAATTTGTCAAAAGCCATTTTTAAGTTCTAGGGCAGTTTATAAATTGTAAGCTGTGTCTTCTTTAGGACTCCTAGTTCTTGTGTTGTTATTTATCACCATTAACAGTGTTTTGCCAGAATTTAAATTTAATTATACAGTAGCACAATGATGTCTGAACGATCAGAAACCTTTCATTGCCCTGTTTACAAGGAAAGGTAATTTTACACTAATATGTTGTTCATTATTAAAACATTTTTCTTTTTTTTCTTTCTTTTTTTTTTTTTATTTTTCTACATTCTCCCTGCACTAAATAAGATTTTGAAGACAAAGAAACAGGAAGACTTTATTAACAGCTACTCCTAACTCTCAGTGATTAACTAATGTTCCATTCAAAATAAATTTAAAGGAGAAATAAAGAAAAAAAAAACCTCACGTATTACAGACTAAAGGACTGTACTTTTCAAAGGGTTTGAGACTCTGCTTTTGTAGTGAAAAAAAAAAAAGAAAAAAAAGGAAGAAAAAAGGAAAGCTATGGTTTTAAATAATATACTTGGATTAAGTAGTATACTTTGAAATAAAAATAAGACAAGTATTGTGAGAATTTGAAGTTGAACTGCTTAGACACTAGACTAATACTGGTATTAAAAATTACATAGGCAGACTTGAAATTTTGACCATTTTTTCTATGTGTGAAATTTCATATTTTTTTAGAAAATACTAATGAGTTTTGAATTTCCTATCTGAGTTCTCATCTGAGGGCATAATGTTTAAATAAGCATGGTCATCCCTTCATGGAAAACACCTCTTTAAACCTGACACAAACTGACACTATTATTTGTCATTTCTGAGCACCTTATGTAGGAAATATTACAGCCTTTTAAGAATCAGAGTTTTCTTAGTAATGTAGTTCTTCTTAGATTGATAATTGTTGACTGTTGATGGACAAAATATGTTTAAAAATTATATGGATTTGCAAAATCTAAACAACTGACAAGCATTATGAAAGATCTCTTGAAATATAATAGTTTCAGGTAACTACTTAAAAATTAAAAAAGTTGTATCTAAAAATTGCTGAAAAATGAGACTATCACCCAGCCATGTACCATTCACATAAAATAGGTTCCAGAATTTTTCAAACTCCCAAATTAATAATGCTATACCAACAGTCGATGGGTAGCAATACAAATTCTCATGGAAGACAATACAGTCCTGTAATTGTTCACAAAAGTGAGAGTAGTGAAGGTAATGTAAACCGTAATAAAAGGCAAGATGTATTTATTGGTTAATATATGCCCATCTAAGACTAAAACTGTCATTGGTTACAATGACCTGAACAGGGACTAGATTTGGAACTGAAGGCACTGTCTGGCAAAACTCTACACCAAAGTGGATTCTGGAAGGTGCCAGTTTCAAATTAATGCATTATTTTTTGTTTGATCTTCTTAATGAAGTTATAAGAAATTAAATTTTCTTAAATATGTACAGCTGAGCTCATTAATATCTTGATGGATGCATATGCTTATAATCTGTAGGTATTGCTGATGCTGTGAAGAATTAAATAATACTGTAAGACTAATTAGACCGTGTTTCCTAATAGGAAAAGAAATAAAATTCTCAGTGCAAAATTTCAAAGTCATGGATTAATGGAGTAATAATGAGGAGTTCTACTATATAGAAATACATCATTAGTTAAAGCTGATAGAAAATGAGAGATCTGAGTATATCTTTTTAGTCATAGGATCACTATAAACAACAACATAGGCAAAAAATAACGTTAAGATCTGTCAGACAAAGCATCTACAGTATAGAAAGGTAATATGTAGCTACACGAGACATAGATAACACTTCCATTAGTATAGTCTGTGTGATTCTGCCTATCTATGTTCAAACCAAGGTTACGTTGAAACAAGGGTAGTAATTGGCTGCTAATGTGATAAGGGAAGGAGCATCTTTAAAAAAAGTAAAAATCACAGCATCATACAATGGTTTGTGTTGGAACAGACATTAAAGTTCATCTAATTTCAACTCCTCTGCCAAGGGCAGGGACATCTTTCTATAGACCAGGTTGCTCAGAGCCCCATCCAACCTGACCTTGAACAACCTATCTAGTTCAGCACAAAAGTACTGTGAAAGATATTGAGTCTTTTTAAGTGTGTTTGTGAGTAATGAGAAGGATGGGAAGCAGGAATCAAGTAATTGACCAAACCAGATAGGATGTGCTTGAAGAGTTTAGTGGAATGATTAGAAATAGGTTGTCAATTGTCCAATGCTCACTGTCTGGATTCTCTGAAATATTCCACATGCGAAAATTATAGTGTTTAATACCAAATTTACTTATTTGAAATCATCTGATATTACCTGAGATTTTGACTGAGCAGAATGATGCATTAATGTACTTAAATCACAATATGAGCCCAAATCACACTTAGCAGAGTATACCAGTGTGTTTATTGGTAACATATGTTTCAACAGAAAAAAAAAGCAACAAAATTTTTTAACCTATGAGTAAGCAGAGTGCTAGATCAATCATCTGAATGAAATAGCAAAAGGAAAGAGCTTAAATTTCTTCAAGATGCCATTTGCCTATTAGGGAAGGAACTTAATAACAGGACAGGAGACAACTCAAACGTGGAATATTAAGTCTGGCAGAAGAGTATCTAGGAGGAAAATTTAGTGTCATCTCAGAAGTGTAGCAGGAAAATAACTACTGTTCCCTAATTGCTTATTTGCACCACTGCAAACTGCAACCACTCTGTGGTTTAGAATTGTGGGTGGTCAGCTGAAGAAGGCAGGGGCTCCCCCATCTGTGCATAAGCTAGGAGTTTGTTTTCTCTGTTGTTATTTTTTGTTTACCTGTGTGATTTGTAACTGCAGCTCTGGAGTGTATAACTCTCAGACCTGGAGTTTGCTACTTGCCTTAATGTGTTCTGCTGTCTACAGTGAAGGCAGAACAAATGAATTAACTGTTTCACAGGCTGTTGGGACTGCAGGTCTAGCTGCCCGCAGCTGTGAGCCAGAGACCCTACAGACCCCGCACAAAAATCCTTTGGAATATTAGAACAATATGCCAGTAGAATTCAATGTCTCTTATTTGTTGAAACACTAAATTTTATGCAGAAAAAGAAGTATTGGTAGGCTTGTTTATATTATCTTAGATAATGCTTACAGAAATAGAACTTTCCTTTGTCAATATACTGGAAAGAATTTTAGGTGCCCTTTATTTACCTTAGTAATTGGATTTGCCCTCAAGACAGTGTCTCACAGAGACGATAAAAGCAATTGAAAAAGATAATTGTGTGTGTCTAGATGGGAGGAAATGAGGGAATTTTCCCACCAAATATTTACATGTGGCTGATGACAGAGATTCACATGAGAGGGACATAGGAGAGAGCACAAGTCAGCTTGCTCTACTATCTTTAGGATCCTGATTCCACTTAGTCATTGTTTCTGATCTATATTCATGGATTTTTCAGACACCTAGCAGTTACATGTCAGAATGATGGGTCTCAGTCTAGTTTCAGGATAAAGCATCAATCTGCTTGTAAGCACTGTAGCCTGACCTGACAGAGTTTCAGTGATACTGCAGGCCCTGTGATTCCTGTGAAGAGGGTAATTCTGAGATCAACTTGCAGTGATGGACAAGACATTCTATCAAAGCTCTTCTCAGATTGTAAGCAAGAACTATCCCAGGAGTACCTGTTGAAGCTGTTGCCAACCTCTGTTTTTCTGAATGCTAACAGCACTTTAAGAACTGATTTTATTTTTTTTTTTCCTTTCTCTGATGCCTAGTCTGTAACCTCTTGACATTTATTCTATTTACTTTTCTGAAAGCAACCAGGGCAGGGCAGACATATTCTTTCCAGGAGGAACCTAAAAATATCTTTTCTTCTGTATAATATAAAGATTACTTTGTGGTAGCCAGGACTGAAACATTTTGATGTTTGTGTGTCAGGTGGGGGATGTAGACAAGAGCTTGCTGAATATTTCACGCTTCATCCATCCTGAGGTACTGGCATTGCACATCATTGACTCCAGATGCACTCCATCACTGAGACTAAAGTAAAATGCAAGAATTCGAGACCTTGAATTTTTATTGCTCATGTAATTCTGAGAATGTCCCATTCTTCCAAAGTACAGTGAGTGCTGATTCAAAAAGAAAATAAATTATTCCAAAGGGTAAGAAAACATTATACAGAAAATATCAGTGTAATTGTAGGATATGCAGCACAGTTCATAGTACTACACACCATCTCAGAGGGCAGAAATTGAGAGATGGTTTTAAAGGAAGGCTTTCTAAAAATTATGAAATATTAATTGAATACAGTCAAGAGTTACTGCAGTACTGAAGCAAAACAATCTTGCTACAGGAAAATGAATGCAAAATAGTGTTATCAACTTAACTGTATTTGTTAAACAAACAAAAGTATGAGGTTTTTAATGATAATAATTTTTTAAGACATACAAAATATGTTTTTCAATGTCAATTACATCATTGCAATTTAATATAGAGATATGTGACATATTGTGTGCATCTTAGACTAATTTGTTGCCAAATATTTAATTCTGAAATTTTGACTGTTATATGATAAATTGAAAGTAAAATATAACACTCCAATGCCAAATACATCTTATCTAGGCAAAAGATTTGTTTCCTATTCTCACTCAAAATAACTTACCTCAGGTTTCTCTTAAGTACTAGTGTGACTTCTCAGGAAATTTCAAAACCACATTTTGTTTTACCCTTATTTAATTGGGATGGTCAGAAGCAAATTTTATATATACGCCCACGCAAAACTAGTGGGATCACTTATACATGTTCATTTTTCACTATTGTCTCAGGACAAGAGGTAGTTAAAAGAGATGCAGAACTGTGAGTATGTGGCTAAAAGCACTATAGACATTTTGTAGGAAACTCAATTGCTTTCATACCTTTTGCATGTTGAAACCCTGGGGTATCTTCATGCAAAACTTCTAACTGACGAAACTGAAACTTCAGGTTGTTAAATACTGTTAATTGAAGCTGCCATTAATTACAACAGATAAATGATTCAACCATTAAAGGGAAATCCAATATTTTGGACATATCTTTCAGAGGTGACAGGGTCAGGTAATTTACAATCAAGTCTAAGTAACTTCCTTTTACTTCTTCTCTAGATATGTCACCAGCTGGAGGCTCTGCTGGAGTATTTTAACAATGGAACTGCAACTATGATTCCTATGCCATTCTTAGGGCTTCTCAGATAACCATTTACATGAGAAAGTTTAATGTCAAAACAATCAAATGGAATATCCAACCACAAACATTAAAACTCTCTAGAATATGGAGCTTCAGGAGAAAAGTTTAGAAGGTGAACTGTCTTCACTGCAACAGCTCAGAGAACAAACTACAAATATGGAAGTGCAAACCTTATCAGAGAGTCAATTGGGTTGGAAAAGACCATTGAGATCACTGAGTGCAACCTGTGATCGAACACCACCATGTCAACCAGACCACAGCGCTAAGCGCCACATCCAGTCTTTCCTTATGAAAGCATACAGAGCAGTGGGTATGGATGTGTGTGTATGTATATATATATATATATATGTATATGTATATGTATATGTATATATATATATATTTTCTTGACCTTGACCAGCAGCTAAGCACCTGCTAGTCAATTGGTCTCTACCCACTGCAGGAGGAATGGGGAAGAGAACCAGAAAAGGAAAAGTGAGAAAATTTGTGAGTTGAGACAGACACAGTTTAAGTGAAGAAAAGCTGTGCAGACAAGAAAGAAAAATAAGGAATTTATTCATTACTTCTCACCAGAAGGCAGCTGTAAATCTTCCTCCTTCCTCCTGCTTTCACTTTCAGTTTTATCACTGAACAACACATTATATGGTACTGAATATACCTGTGACCAATTCTGGTCAGCTGTTCCCTCCCAGCTATTTGTGCGCTCCCATCATATTTGCTCAGGAGGCAGAGTGGGTAAAAGAGAAAGCGTTGTTGTACAAACTCTGCTCAGCTATAGCCAAAATACTGGTGTGTTATCAACACTGGTTTTGTTGCAAATCCAAAACACAGCACCATAGATGTTAGTATGAAGAGAATTAACTTTATTCCAGCTGTACTCATGATATGTTTTGAGACACTGGATTATTATATTAATTATTGGATCGAACCAACTCAAGTCGGGAGGGAGGGAAAAGAAGGGGTACATTGAATTGCATGAAGGTGAGGTGAAGCCCTATCCCATATCTCAGCTCCCGTGAGACTCATGGGACAATCCCAGGGCAGCTGTCAGCCAAAAGCAGCCTGGGAGTGTGCCCACACCACAACTCCTGGAGCCCCTAACTGAGGCTTGGATTGTCTGGCACAGTGGGAGCACTATCCTCACTCCACCCTTGAGCCCCAGAGTGGCCAGTGGGCCTGGAGTCCTGCCTAGGAGGGGTGGCCACAGGGGCAAAAGCAATAAAACCAGCAACATGTGCTATCCACGTTGCTTGAGTCTTATCACCTGGCTGTGTAGAAGCTAGACTCTCACAGGACTCTGGTGGTAACTATATAATTGTCTCTTTCTCTCTCTGTACTCCTTCCTCTTCTCTTAATCTCCTTAATATTTTGGTTAACTGGGACTGAATGGGTTGGATTTTGCTGAGTTGTTTGAGTTAGCATGTGCTAAGTCAATGCTTTGTGGAATACTTTGTTTTGGTTGTCTATTATGCTTTAAATTTTTGCCAAGATCTCTTACTACCTGAAGTTTACCAGTAAACACCCTCTTGAGAAAGCATGTTCAGCATCTTCTCCTTTGCACTTTCTCTTAAGGTGTTGAACTCTCCTAATAATTTGGTGGGTGAATTTTTGAAGCTTTGTATATTTTTAAAGTAAAACTCCCTTGGTGAGAGTGTAGTTCCAAGACTTGGGTCTTACATATATGTATAGACTTAAAATGACACAGGCACAGAAGTAGATACAGACACATTAAATTTCTTCCAGGCTTTTCTGACATTCTGCTGTTGTGCATTCTGATTCCAAATATTAATAATTTGTAAATATCATTCAGAAATTTTTTTTTAATTCCTGTAAACAAAAGTACTTTTTCTTTTTGTCAGTTTGGGGAATGAGTCTTCCTAATGCTTTTGTTGCCATTAGAGTGTGCCAACTTGTGTTGGGACAAGTTTTCTGTTTTTCATTACAAAAGCTGTGTAAAGTGCAGTTAATGAAGTGGTTGGTATTAGTTACTAAACAGACTATTAGATTCGTATAATTCTTTAACCTTCAACTAAATAAAATGTCTTATATTCCTTCTTTAAACTGCCCTTGAATTTAAAAATATATTTTATTAGTTGGAAAATGAGGACTTTTTTGAGTTAGTGAGCTAAAGATAATTTAAAGGGCCCATTCAAAAGGAAATCAATAAAATTAATAAAGCATAAATCAGAGTGATAATGTAAATACAGAATTCCCACCCATTGATGTATTGAAAATCCTATTTGATGTCTGTTACTCTGGAGTTAGTTTAATTTCTATAGATATCTGAAGTTCATCAACGGATTATTTGGCTATGTTAGATTAAAAATCACTCCATGAATTTCTAAATTGTTAAATAGTGGTAAGAATGGGGCTGCTCCACAAGTATCAGTGAACTGGGGACTGAGAGTGGCTGTGATATGGGTGGGCAATGCTCTCACCAGTGGACTCAGCCAGAAGAGTAGAATTGAGGGGTCAGCAGTGGGTCCTGTTGGCAGACCAACAGGACAGGCCAGGATCAAGTTCAAGGCATGAAATCCAAATGACAGGCCAAAAACAGGGTTTAGGATTAACACTGCTGTCACATTTTTGTAACAGGGACTGAAGGCCCCAAGCTAGGCTGAAATGGATAATGCCAGGGGGGTGAAAGACCCTGGTGAAAGACCCTGGGTGAGGCTAGGCAGAGACAGAAACTCTTAACAGTATCCTTAGGCTCCTGAAATACATATTTCAAAACAAGATTTTAAGACATTTTTGAAAGTGTAACCTGATTTTCAATTAAAAAGTAAAAAATAACAAAAAAACCCCAAACCAACCAAACAAACGAAAAACCAACCAAACAAACAACCCCCCCAAAGAAACACATTTAAAACTTTAATATGAAATTAGTCATATTTCTTCCAGATAACTATTAGATAATATTTCTTTGTTGTTTATCCAAAAATACAGTAACATTTACTTCAGTTGCTAGACATTTTTCCATATATAATAGTACACTTACCTGATTTAAACCTATTAATATACAAATATACTTCAGAGATTAAATTATCCGACAGCTTCCTAGATGTATTATTTTTTTTACCTTAAAGAGATTTTTCCTCAGCATTTTCTAGTTTTAGAATAAATTCAAAAAAAATGAATAATTATTCTCCTCAATAATTTAATCAATTAGATCAAGAATTAGAATTTTTTATAAAAATATTTATTTAAATATAAGGAAGATGTTGATAAGACAACTATTATTGAGAAAACATCCATAATTCTCCATTCTGAACATGGCTCGTGCAAGCTTTTACATATTTAACCATTTTGGAGTGGAAAGGGGAATAACAGGTTGTTATGCATTCTGAAAGACTCATGAGGAATATGAAAGATAAAATCAGCATGTCTAGGGTGAGAAACTCTTCCTCACACACAATAAACCTCCTTTTCTTTTAACTTTCCAGGTATTACTGATGTGAATTAGGATAGCTGCCTTAACCATGGAGTTGAAAATTCATGAATGATATGGGGGAATTTTATATAAAACTACCAAAGTTTCTTTGAAGTGATAAAGCACAAACTCTCTCAAAGCTTCCCAAAATATAGGGGTTTAAAATGTACTGAAATTGGCTAATGAGCAATATGTTTAGAGTCAACCATAGCCAAATCAGTCAAAATTTTTTAGAAACTATTTTTTTCATAATGCTATCTGACAAAAGTTGGCTGTTAATTTTTATGTATTAATTCTTAATATCCTGTTCTGGCAAAAAACATTCATAAAAGCATTTTTATTCACTAAGAAGAAAATATCTTTAGTACCACTACTGAACAGTAATTTCTAAGGTGCCTAAATACTTATGTGGATCCGAACCTACGCACCTAAATCCATACTCAGAAACACCTAATTAAGTTATTCTTAAGTATTCCAGGTCAGCTAAGGCTGTCACACCAATGGGATCAAATACACTTTTAGGTACGATTTTATACTACTTTTAAAGAAAAAACTAAATAAGTGACAATGCTTAAAAGTTTCAAATACCACTCAGCACATGGTAGGGAACAATGGAAGTTCAGCATCTGGATTGCTCGTGGAAAAATAAAGGCCGTCTTAAATGCTCTCTTTAATCTAGTATAGCCCTATCTACTCTTAGGACCTGCAACACAGTTTAGTGTGGCATTAGAAGCTGTCTGCCAGCCATGGATCACTTCCCGTTCTTGGAACAACCTTGTCATAAGGAGGAAGTCAGTATTTCTAACAATTAATGTTAGAAAGCACTGTGTGTTTCAAAGCACTGTGAAGTCATTCTCTAACCATGTAGAACTTTAATTTTTACTCAATTTTTTAACTGTCAATATCGTGTCAGTGCAGAGAATGATAACCACACTAAATTTGTGTGCTATCTTCAACTCACAAGAATCATTGCACCAAGCAGCTTCTTAACAAGTCAAAGAAGATTTCTAATCTAGTTATCTTCCTCACCAATAGTACAAGATATCTGAATTATCAAAACATAAGATAATGCTTGAAGTGTTGAGTTAGATTTTCAGTCTCCCAGCTTTTACCCTGTTCATTCCTGTAGCATAAAATTCCCCATGACCCTCAAAACACTTGCATTCAGACTGACGGCTTGATCCTGGTACAGTTTTGCAAGTGTAATTGTGGCATTCTGACCAGAAGAATCACAGAATATGCTGATTTGGAAGGGACCTACAAGGATCATCAAGTCCAGCTCTTGGTCCTGCACAGGACCATCCCCAAGAGTCATACCATGTGCTGAGAGTAATCAATAGCTCCAATCTACAACAGTGACATTAACTAAAACTCTAGAAACTTTCTCTTAAAAAGCATTTGCTTTATTGCTTCGTGTTTCAGTACCCCTAATTTAAGACAAAAGTATATGTTTTGTTTCAGTCTATGGAGGAACATTGTTGAAAACCTTTTTTTTTGTATAAGAACCAGAGATGGTGGCAGCTGGTTGCAGTAAAATTAGTATTCTAGTTGAAATCTGGCAACTGAGAGTCCCTTGACAGCATTTTCCAGACTTCGAGGCCTGTCCTCTCATGCACTGTGAGAGAAGAAATGTTACCCTCTCTTTCAAGTAGCTGTTGTGTTGAAAGCCAGAAGTATTTTACCCAGCACTGAAATGTAGTACAGTCCATCTCTCTTACTGAGATGTCTCTTGCTAAAGCTTTGTTAAAGTACATGGGATTACACAGGCCCCAGAATCTGCCATGGATACGTTATCTTGAAGTATGAAGGCAACTGTGCTTAAATCGGTGCTGCATCTAGTACTTAATATTTATAACTGATTTAAAAAACAAAAAAGAAAAACAGAGCCAGAGGGGATTATAAAACACTTAAATAGCCTTTTGAATTTTTTCAGTTTAGAATTTGATTGCTCTGTCCATAAAGCAGAGTTTTACATGCTTGCTGTGAAAAGTTCTATGCTGATCTAATTAATTCTTCAAAGTGAACTGTTATTTGTTGGAAAACAACAGTATAACGATCTCACTAAAGTAAGCATGTGTTGTGCTCCTGGGTATTCATAAGTCTTTGACACATAGATAAATACTTTCTGTTGCAACCAAATTTGGGGTTGAAAAAGATAGTATGAAAAACTCAATTGTTTAGTACGCAAAAAATCAAACCTTCTATGTTCATTGAATTTCTGACACTTCCTATGCATAATTATAAGGCTCCTGTGCTCAGATTTCAGCATGGTCCTAAGTACTTAGAAGTGATAAACCCTGCAGTACAATCATTTAATGCTGAAAAAAATACAGGATCCTGAAACAATGCTTTGTGATGTTTTTCTAATTTCTTCCTGAAAAATCATCAGATCTTCTATAATTTCTTACAAACCTTTGAATTATAACAGCAAAAGAATTCCTAGAAGACCTGAGTTTGAAGTATAAATAAAGCAATGCAGATTTAAAATTTGGCTGATCAGTGCAGTTAAAGCTGAACAAAAAAGTTATGGGTTTTCTTAGTTGCTGTTTTCTTGGGTTTTTTTGCTTTGTTTTGTTTTCCCTTCCCACATCATTCTGCAGAATACCTGAAAGACTGAAGAGATTCCAAAATAATTTTTCAAAATAATCTTAGCAATCAGATTATATTCATTAATATTATAATGTTGAATACTTTATTCCAATGGGAAATTATTTGCATAACTCTGAAAGTATGACTATTAAAGAAGCTAGTGATATCTTTGACACTTTCTGAAGTCTTATAAACTGTATATGTAAAACACACGTGAGCAAACCCAGGGTACCAGCACAGAATATGTTAAAATTTCTTAGTCCTGAGTTTCACATTGATGGCTGCTGGCATGGCTAGACAGGCTAAATCTGCCAGAGGTATTCAAGTACTCAGATAGGATAGCAGTAGTGATGTCAGAAATTATTAAAATGAACTTTTTTTTACAAAACCAATTCTTTAAAATTCAATCAGTTGCAACTGGGGTTGATTCTTGAATAAGGGGATCATTTAGGAGTTTTTCTACAGGTCCAGAGATAGCTTAATAAGGTTGCAGTTTGTAAAATTATTTGTCTGCTGTTAGAAACCCACGCAGGAATCAGTATATTCTCAGGGTCTTTGAGTATGTCTGGTTTAAGAATAAATTTTAGCTGGCTGTATGTCACCTGTGTCAAGCTTGGGGAATCTCCATGTAACTTTTCAGTTTGTTGAAGTTGTTTATCACTAGTGAATGACTTTACTGGTTCATTTCTAAAGTTTTAAACCCTATTTGTAGCAAGGAAGCAGCATTTTTATCACTCTACTATAGTGTACTTATGTATTTTCATATACATTGTGTGTATATACACACATAGGAATATATACTTTAAATATACACAGTGTATGTATACATTGTATATGTACAATGACCTGAATGTCAGTAAGATGGGCAGAAAGAGCAAAGGGAGCTGAGCCCAGAGGGTTTGAATAGTTGGTGTGTGTATATACATATGTGTGTGTGCATGCATATGTACTTATGTATCTGTGTGTGTATATATCTATGTGTATAGATCTGTCAAGCTTGTGCCGCTGGAAGGGCATATGCTGAAATAAAAAAAAAGAATGGGACAGGAGAGGTAATTCAAGGAACCATCTCTGAGGAAGTCATTTAAGAAAAAGAAAATTATAACTAACAACCAATATAAAAATCTACTGTTATCCATTATAGATTAAGAAAAAGGAAGGGCAGCCTATTAAATTATTTGTACTTGATATCAACCTAAAAGAAAAAAAAATTACAGTACTTCAAAAGAAATCACTAAATTTTTTTGGTCTGATATTGGATCTCATACAGTCATGGATGGGCTTTAAAAAAATTTGTATTAGATTAAAAATCCTGGTATGGAGGCTGTTACAGAAGGCTGTTATGTGCTGTTTCAGTTTTCACCAAGGCTGACGATAAACTACCCAATTTCATAGCATTTCTAAGTATATCCATAATTCCTTAGCCATAAAGATCTTGGTTAAATTTAGTTTATGAATTTCTACAAGAATTACTTTAGGATAAGATTACTTCTTATATACAAAGAATAATTTGGTTACTTTTATCCCCCCCATATTTTTAAATCAAAGTAGTGTATATTTTTAAAAAGCAAGGCTCTCTTACTGCACCACGTGTTGTTTCATCGCTTTGGTGCCAGCGATGGGTGGCCAGCTCCTTACAAAGCACTGAATCTGTGATACAGTTGTGCTATTCACACAGTTGCTTTTCATGAGCTGGCTCTAAGCCCATGGTATAAGTGTCTCTGTTTGTGCTAGTTCAGTGGTGCACGCGATGACATAATTGTTTCTTGACTAATAAGCTATAATGTGAACCACATGGGCTGTGGAAATTTAATTTACAAGCTAAGTGGTCATTTGACCATGAATTGAACATGCCGCAACATGGAAACCAAAGCTCTGAACGACACAGTAGTGATATACTCTCTGCTACAAACAGCAAAAAGAGTGTGCCGCTGGCAAAGGAAAGGGCTTCTGGGAGATGCTTACTGGACAGTAATATAGGATTAATACTGTACGTCTCCTTAGTGCAGACAGAATTTCTCAGTGACTGTGACAAGGTAAACGCAAATTTTGTTACTTTTTTCATTCTGTTCAGGCCAGATGAATACATTTAACAAAATAAAGATGACACGTTTAAAATGTGAAACAGATATCCTTTTAGTGTTACTGGTAAGTAAAAGCAATTTAAGCCTGCTAAATTATTAGAGACTCTCAGATGATATTATTTTTTTCCAGCTTCATGAATAATATAAAAGTGAAGATGCAATTGGATATTTAAGATGCATGATTTTTTTAAATACTTCAAGTTTTTGTTTCACTTAACATTACAGAACTACCTTTTCTTGTACCTTCCTTTAAAATATGGCTAAACATGTAAGAGCACATCTTTCCAGGCATCTCCAGCCAAAGTGGGAAGCGTAACTCAACTAGTTTTTTATACACTGAATGTCATCACTATTCAAGTTAATCGAAAATTAACTCTTTTTTTTACTAGACCACATGGTGTTTTACAAAGGAATAGTACTGACTATTAAAAGATGTATGTTAATTGCATTTTATTGCAAATTTCTTAACTTGTGAAGAAATATTATCAGTGTTTAATTAAAACACTGATAATACTAATTTTTAAAGTTTTTTGCTGCAGCTCATTCTTTTGCTTCGAAAATATAAAAAAAATTCAGGTTTCCGACCTAATGTGTAAATCCAAGCTGAAAGTAAAGAACACAGTGGAGATTAAAGACTTTCTGGATCCAATAGTCTGACAAGTCTGAACCACTAAGTATATTTCCTAACAGCCTACACAGAATCTTCTTGAAGTTTGTAATGAGGGAAATGGGGAAGAGAGGATGGACCCTTGTATTGTCCAGTTTCGGGTCAAATTAACTGTTCTTGCAGGGAGACACAGTACAGATTGGCATACTCTGCAGAGAAATTACCTATCAGACTCCATGTACAGCAGAAGATTTTATTTGGATGGGTCTCTCCAGAGAACTGTGGTACAATCTGAATTTCCTATTATAAGAGAACATCAATCTTAATTTCTATTTCCAGATGAAAAAATAAATTTGTTCGTTTGCTTTATTTTGAAGGGGAAAAGCCTGGGGCATAATTTTTTTGTGTCATGCTCTTTGAGTAGAACATTGTAGCAGGGTGAATTTATGCTGATACTTTTGATCTGTGTTTGGCCCCGGCCACCTGTAGTAGCTTGTATTCTCCCTGCCAAGTTCACTGATAAAACAGTGAATTCGTCCTTGGAGGGAGAACTTCTGTATAAACTATTTTAATTGGTGTTCTACTATTGGTTCATTTTCTGCCGAGGGCATTCGAAGGAGAAATCGAGGAGGAAGGGAGAAAGGCTCGACCCCCGACTCAATTAGAAAAAACCCCAAAGCATACTGCACATGCATTAGGGAATTTCCAAAGTTCTTACATGTGCACTGAAGGGATGAACTTATATAACCAAGAGGGTGGGACTGAGGGCCTCTGGCTGGGCGGTGATGGCCACACCTGCGGAGGCTGAGGTCACTCAATTAATTGTATAAAAGCAGATAGTGCTTTCTTGGAATTGAGCTAGCTTCACACCAAGGACAGTGTTGCCTTTTGGCAGGGACGCCTGCCAGTTTGTGAACTTACTGACTCTCCAAGGATGCAGCTTCTGCTATGGGTAATTATAGGCATGCTCGGTCGGTAAGATAACTTTATAGGCAACAGCTGGGTAACTGGGGAGGTCATGCTGGGGGCTTATTCCTCTCCTCCTTCCTCCCTTTTGGGTTTGTTTGTTTTGTTGGCCTCCTCTTAGTAATAAATATCAGTTTTGTTGAGCTTGCAGCGGTATCATGGTTTTAGATTCAGTATGTTCTGAACCCTCCCTGATACAAACACCTTCAGTGGCTAGGGACCTTACAACATTCTACTGCTTCTCCTGTAGTAGAAGACCTTTGATGGTGATATCATTCAATAGGATTTGGGTACACATGGAAAAATGGAAACATAAGGAACCATATCAATTTTCCTATTCTGACATTTTTAATACACCTTGGTAGGAAAACTTTTTCAGTAATTTTGACTTTTTAAAAAAAATGTATCTATCTCTTTAACTATTTGGAAACTCTTTGGTTTGTTCTATAAGCTCCTAAAGTTATCCAACTGTTAATAAGTGCTGTGTTACCTGGAGATTCATCACTGTAAAGCTCCTTACGTGTAATTCTCTGACCTAATTGCTTGCTAGTTTCTTGATACAGATCTGATATGGCAGATTTTTGTTTCAAACTCCTAATCACCATCAGATCATTCTGCTATCGTGACAATTTTCCTGCTAGACCAGCTATTAAGCCAGAATAAATATTTAATTGCAAACACACACAGCATGAGTCCTTAATATAGTTCCATCATGAAGTCACGGTAAGGGAAAAGACCATTGTATGTTCTAGTTTGAACACACATTTCTGGGTCAGTGAAGAAAGCAGTTGACAATAGGAATTACAAAAATATCCTACAGAATAGTTAAACACACTAAAACAACTCTTCTTACTGGGTAACTTTGGGAACAGAATACTGTCCTAAAAAATCTAATGCTTTATCTAGGAGTCCAAACAGGGAGGTACTGCCCTATTTTTTTGCTGGTTTTCATTTGAGAATCTTGATAGATTTTATTCATATGAAAAAGATGATTATGAAAAAAAGCAACAACATCACTCACAGCAGAAAACATAGGTGAGATCTTCAGTTTCTCACATCAAGCAGCTGACAGCATACAGAATGGTTAAGGTTGGCAGGGACATTTGGAGGTCATCTGGGAAAAAACCTTACTCAAGCAGAGGGACCCAGAGCAGGCTGACCAGGACTGTGTCCAGGCAGCTTTTTAATCTCACTATCTGCTCTCATCCACCCATACTTCATCAGCTTTTCTAAGTAGAAAGTAGAAAATGCCTCATCTACCAAGAGTCACAGAAGTTTGTCAAGTTAGTCTTGCATTTTCTCTGATCCTTGGATTTCTGAAGGCTGGTCCTGCTGCTAAAAACAAAGGTGAGGAAGGTATTTATTACCTTAGCTTTTCCTATGCCCTGGGTCAGCTAGGCTCCCAAGCCGTTTAGCAACTGGTCCATGCTTTTCCTAGTCTTCCTTTTGCTATTTATCTATATATAGAATTCCTTCTTGTTGCCTTTCTCATGATACAACAGTGTTTCTATAGTCCATACCTGTTACTGCTTCTACCTTATGTATTATTCCTCACTATGTGTTAGTTTTGCTAGGAGCTCCTTGCTTATTCATGCAAGACTTCTGGCAATTTTTACTTTTGCTCATTGGAATGGACCGCTCATGAACTTGTAAGAGTCGATACTTGAATTTCAGCATTTTCAAGCACATCCTTGAAGAAGCCAGAATCTGTCCTCCTTAAGTCCAGGTTTGTGATCTTGCTTTTTGACCTCCCCTGTCTTACCAGAAACCTGAAGTCTACCACCTCATGGTCACGGCAGCCAAGGCTGCTTTCAGCCTTCACATCCCTAACCAGATCTTTATAAGCTGAAATTACTAAGAATAGAGATCTGCTCCAGAAAGGTCAACATCTCCTCTGGCTGACAAACCATAATATTCTGGTTTTGCCTTTCTGTCCTCTAAACATATTGTTTATGTCTACAACTATGCATATATTTTAAGCTCTGCTCACATTCCACTTCTGTGATATCAAGTCCTACATAAAAATTGGGGGTTTTACCTTCCAGACTCAGAGACTTACTTCTCACTATGGATTTGGGGTTTTTGCTGTATTAATTTTACAGGGTGCTTATGCTGCCTTGTTACTTGTATGTTTCTACCTAGTATAAAAGTTTACACCCACAAGCAGTGTGGGGTTGCTTAAACAGCTTGTAAACAAAATATATCTGTTGTTTCTCTGATGTGCGATATTAGAGGTGAATGTTCATATATGGGACAATGGAATGGATCCACAGGAATTCATTGGACCAATATATTATTGTTATTCAGTTGTAAATTGCTAACTTTGACAAAACATTATAGAGATCTTTTCCTACAAAAAGAAAAAAAAAAGAGTTTTTCAAAATGCTGCAGATATTTTGTTTCGTACTATTTTCTACTCAGCAGCAAAAATTGTGATTATTATTATTATTATAGTCAGCTCACCAGTTATTAATAAATAACATATTTCTAAATTGAACTATCAAAGGCAATTTTTTCTCTGATAAATCACTGATGGTAATTTTTTTAATGATAAATAAAGACTTTCATGTATAAAAGAAAAACTTTTGAAGATCTGAATCTTAACTGATGAAATTCAGGCTTAATACTTGATTGCTCTCATCCTGCAATGTGCTCTATTTTCTCAATATACTTTCAGTGCCCAGAATGACAGGTGCTCTTAGAAGATGGTTCTCTGTTTTCAATAAAAAGGAATTATAAGCATGCAATTCCCTACAGAGGAAAACTGGTTCATGTTCCATGCTAAATGCTCTAAGTAATACATTACTTCCTGAAGAACCTAATAGGATAAATTAATCTCTGAAAGGATCATAAACAGAAACTCTATGAAGGGGCCAGTTATTGCAAGGCTGAGAAAAATGCTGCTGTTGGAGTTTTTGCAAGTACATGCTACCATTAAAATAGTTGGACATGACTCTAGCCCTCTCTGAAAGGCCAAGAGCTCATAGAAGAGGTCTTTCTAGTTAGAAGATCATTAAACGCCTCAGTTGTCTTCTAGATTAGCTGTTCCTTAGTTTAGTCTTAAACTGTGTTCTAATTTTACACATGATTAGTTTGCAGTAATGTGAAATACTGATTTTATTTTCCTCAAGTATCAAGAACAGAAACATCTGCTGAACAGAAGTTTCTTCTTTTAAATGCCATAACTGATGGAGAGAAAACTACCATCCATCTTGGAAATATTAGAAATAATCTTTAAAGTACTTGCCCCTGGAGGGTTTTTAAAAGCAGTTTTGCACATCTGTCAGCCTCATAGCTCTTTCTTTGTCTCTTCTTGTTCCTACTCTATTCTTCCATTGCCTTGGGAGTTTTTTCTTTCTCTCTCTTCCTTTCTCTTTCCCTATTTACCGCTTTCCAGAAACTTCTCCCAGATGTACTTGCTCGATGCCTCATATATAAATTGCTGTCCCTTCTTCCCTATAGAGAAATCTGTATGATCCAAGAAATTGAATAGACAGCTCTTTTCTCTATTGGTTAGCCACACATTTTTAACAAAACAAAATATACAGTGGATGCACCATAAGTGATAAACAGCCAAGCAAAAGTGTATCGGTATTAACATCTAATAAGGAAGCCTTTAAGAAATGAGAAAATAGCTAATGAGAAAAAACTTGCCCGCTAGAAAGAAGGCCACTCAGCTTTACAACAGCTGGCATAAAAGATTGTTTATACTTGATTAAAAAAAAAAAGTCTCAGATTTCTACATTTAAACCACACCCCTAGGTTCAATGTCAGATTAGCAAGATTCAGTTGGGCTGTTCTCTTCAGGATCTCAGCCCATGAGCCTATAGGTGTAATCAAAGCAAAATGCTGGAACACATTTCTTGCAAAACAAGCAACCTGAAAAACCTCTTTCCTTGCATTATGCAGCTGTCAAACTTCAGAATGTGGTAAGGATAGCTGAAATATTGTTTGCTCTTAGATCTTTTGCACCAACTATTACTAAGATAGCTATGCTCCACACTGACAAAAAGTCTAACTAGCAAACATTATACTGTTTTATGCCTTCCCTCACTAGTACCGCAGAAACAGAAGTTGTCACAGTGCTTTTCACATTCTGCTGTGGCACAGAGTTCCCACGTACAAGTCCTGCCCAGTGAAACCTTTTCCAAAGGTTTAAGGGGTTTGATGTAGATAGCAACTAAAATTGCCTTAGATTTGTTGTTAAGATGGAACCCGGAAGAAAAGCATATTCTCATTAATGTTTCTTTTGTCCCTCAAAAACTTCTAGACAATCTGAAAGAGTCCTCTCATGATAAGTCATTCTTAGGCAGCATTCAGCCTCATTCTTCACCTCTGATGCCAGCTGTATTTCTCTGGCCTCCAATTATGTAACAAATATAAATACAAGTAGCAGGTGATTTGTCTTCAGGGTCCACAGGGTCTGTGTAGACATTATTGATAGCAAGAAAGATAAACGTGTTCATGAGGCTCTTCTTCAGCCTTAGTTTCTAGCACTGATACTCAAATTTTCAGTGAATATTAAAGAAAGGGATTTTTGTATAATTTGCCAAGCCCTCACATTTCCCTGGTCTGAGTAACTGTATCTTTATTTCTGGACTGAAAGTATATTTCTAATGCAATATAATGAAGAATAAGGGTCTTGATATGTATGTTCCCATTTAGAGTTTAGGGATAGCTCTATTAAAAAAAAAAAAATCAGTGTCTAAGAATGGACTTCTCTAATAGTCTAAGAAAAGAGAGTTCTGCAATATCTATGCTTAGAACTCAGCATAACGTGAATTCATCTTAACAGCTAATTTATTATATCATACCCAATTTTTTTTTAACTCACTCTCCCCATTTATTACTAAAGTTTTGCAAGGTGAGGAACTGTTTATAAAAATGTAACCCGTGGATACAGTTCCGGTACCTGAAACAGCATCGCAGGCTCTCTGTTGGAATGCAAATCACTTGCTGGGATTTGACTGGTTTTTGTTTTCAACCAAAAGATGTTTTACACTGCAAGAGATGTACTGTGATACTACCTATGGTAGTTAGGGGGTTCTTTAAATGTTTTTATGATAGAGATTCTATCTAGGTTTGAATGTCTAGCCTATTCTGTCAAACTGAACTTTGCTATACTGACTTGACCTTTTTGAGATTTTTGCTGTTACTCACATGGTCATGCAATTGTAAAGAACAGAGGTGGTTGTCCAAATCACAGAATACTGAAAAGGTCAAAGTACCAATGCAGTCTTCCCTGTTTCTCCATGCATAATTTATTGAAACTGTATCCACATAATTCTCATGACTAGACTTGAAATACACCTATAAAATGATCTATGCAAACTTGGTTTTGACGATGAGAGTGATGAAAATACTAAATCATAAGAATGTTCATATTCCAAAGAGGTTATGATTTTGATTAAAGTTTTTAACTCCTGCTATGTCAAATTAAGGTCATAAGCAATGTTTCACTATAGACATTTTGACCTTTTATATATTTGTCCCACAGCTGAACCACACATTACATGATTCCCAGGTGATCGTTATGTCTTGCAGTCTGTATTGTGCAAAGCATATTGAGTCTTATTTCTTATCAATCAACCATGCTACCGTAAAATTGGAATGTATGTGTTTAGGTTTCATATTTTTCCTCTTCACATTGTAACAAGCTTTCTCATCCTCTGAAAGCTTTATTAAAATAATTCAATACTCCTGCAGACTCATGTGTGACTATTGACTAATATACAGCAAGCAGAGTCCTTATTTTATGTATTTGGTACTCCCTGATCTTGTATATAACGGCATATAAGCCTCATTTACCCCTAAGTTACATCAGATGAATTAGGAAACATTTTCATGTTTCATTGGGAGATGAATGTATTATTTTAACTTCTACAAAATTTTCCTAAAATCCTGATATGGGTAAAGAAACCCCACACCTTATAAATGGAGCCAATAATTTGCTCTTAGTTCAAATAAAATATTAACAGGCTTATCATAATACAACAGTTGATACAACTCTGAACAATAATGTGAACACAGTCCAAATTAATATAGCAAAGCCTCACAAAACATATATGTACAATTGTTTTAGGCACAGTTTTTAGAATCTGTCCCTTTTCTCCAATATTTTGTCTATCACTCTAATGTCCCTCTCGGTCCTAAGTTTGACAGCATCTGTCTTTCTCAGGAGGAATAATGGTGCTGAGGAGGTTACAATAAGTCAGTGTTGTCCCTAGTTCTTTACCTGAAGGTATATTTTGTGTTTGTTTGGATTTATTTCTTACATTATGTAGTATATTCTGCTTTCCTCTCTTTGGTTCCAGCTAAGGTTCAAAACCTCCGAAATAGTATGTTCTGATTACCACAACTTCTCACTGTTTGTTCTGCAACAGCAACCTAAAGGAGACCTTACCATGAGATATTTACAGACCTAAGCTGAAGCAGGCAAGGCAAAAGTCCCTTGATTGCTACACAGTTGTTACCACCATTAAAGCAATTTAAAACTGGCTCTGGACAATATAGATCTCATCAAGTCCTGCAACTTTGCATTGTCAGGTCAGTATGAAGGTTGTGACCTTTTACTAGGAATGGTGGAATGGTGAAAGTTGTATCTGTGCATTATAGTAAATATGCACTGTGGGGTTTTGTTTACTTTTTTGTGGTTTTTTTTGTTTGTTTGTTTTGCTTTAGGTTTTTTAATTAATTTTTTTAAAGAAAAAAATATATAACTCCATCTGAATTTTCACTTGAAGAAAAGGACTTACCTGTTATGCAATTAGACTTAATAAATAGGAAGATAGTTCCCCTTTCAAACTCCAGGATAATTAAACTTTCAACCCTCCTCTTCACAAAATATATGTGTGTGGCTGTGATATGGATCTCCTCTGATGTTCTAATTTTTTGACAAGAGAGTCATAGTTAATTAGAAAACTGGGTGATAATTTTTCTGTGCCTGGTGGAGGGATAGCATCCGCTGTCTCAAAAATGCCTTTAGGACTATTATTCTAAAACCTTCTTTTCTACTGAAGGTCAGAGGCAGATTCACAAAATGAATTGACAGCATCTACTACTTTTTCCAGCAACCAGGCTTTTAAGTAACTCCCTTGGGGTACAACTCAAAAGTTCTTTTTTCCCCTTGCCTTTCTTGTTGTGTTATTTTAAACTGTACAGTAGAAAATCTCATTCATTCAATCAAGACTGTTTTAATATATTGATAGATTTCTATTCCTTTTGCTGAAGAAGTTAAATGAATCTCTCAAGGCTAGTGTCCACACTGTGATGGTGTGGAGATTTTGTTCTTTTTCTGCTGAATGCAATTGGTGGTTACTCAACATTCACAGCCTAAATTCAGTTACTGTAAGCTGAAGAAATTCAAATAAAGTAAACATAGGAAAAAATAGTATAGGTAATAAAAAACCTCTTTCTCAATATAGAAACAGTTGGATACTTCATAGAGTATTGTTATTCACATATGAATTTCAAAAGGTCTCATTTTATTATGAACAAAAATGAGAAAAGACTTATGCAAGGAGTATATAGTTCAATTCTGTGCAAGTGAAAGATGAATAGCTAGAGTTTACATTAAAATATTTTGGGCACTTAGACTTTCAAAGTCTAATTTTTATTTTTTTTAAAGTTGAAATATCTACTAGAATGAACAAAAGACCAGGCAAAAAAACCCCTGTTGTTTCATTTTGAACAGATAAAAGTGCTAAACTAGTTAATAATATACATATGACATATTTGCCTCAAAATGCGATTAACAACACAAGGTATTGTGTAAAATAATATTTTGAGAGTAAGCGCAGATGTCTTCAACATTAAAATTAGGGTTAATTTGTGCCAAAAAGGAATACTCAGAAAACTGTAATTACATGAAGATTATAGGGAGAAGGGAAAAAAAATGACATTTTTTCAGTCTCAATTATTTTTATGGAAGGATGATTTGGTTATATTCCATACTTCCTCTTGAGGCTTTCTGCAAATGCTCTGTCAGTACTTGGTATGACTTGCCCCAAGTGTATTTCATCTCAGCTATCATCTTGGTCTTAGTATTTACAAACGTCACAAGAGTTAAGATATTGGTAATAGTGAGACTTGGTGGCATGAGTCCCACATCTGGAGTACTGGGATGGAGAGCTACAGGCTGCTCAGGAGGAGTAGGTAGGGCAGGTGAGTTGGAGGTGTACTATATGTAAGGAAGAGGTTTAATTGTTACAGTTAGCATTGATGTGGTTGAGAGCCACTGGATGAGTATTAGGGCGATGGAAAACAAAGGATGTGTAGTAGTGGATGTTTACCACCAATCACCCAGTCAGGATGTAAGCAGTGATGAATTTGTTCTATTGGTAGTTAGGAAAAATTTCAGGATTGGTAGCCCTTATCCTTATTTGAAATTTCATATCACATTGCTATGACACACAGAAATTCCAAGAATTTCTTGGAAATTCTTGAAGTTTGTAGCAGACAATTTCTTGTCTCAGGTACTTTGAATACCAACTAGAAAAGATGCCCTCCTGGACTTGCTATCTGTAAATGCAGAAAGATGTGATGGTAGGTATACGTCTTGGCCATAGTGATCATGAAATACTTGAGATTAAAATTCTCAGTGTAATGAGAAAAAAGGACAACATCTTGGACTTCATAAGAGCAAACTTTGAGCTATTCAGGGAGCTATGTACCACAGTACTCTGGGAGTCTGCATTTGAGTGCTGGTCAGTCCCTAAGAACCACCTTTCAGAAGCACAGGAGCAGGCAATTCCACTTATGTGCAATTGTGTCATAAGTCAAGCAAGTGGGGAAGAAGACCAGCTTGGCTGAACGTGCAGCTCAAGAGTAAAAGAAACTGCACAATCTCTGAAAGTGAGGTCAGGCTTTGCAGGAAGAGCACAGACCTGTGTTTCATATATGCATGCAAAAGACAAAAAGGACCAAAGTTTAATTACAATCAAAACTGGTTAAATTGGTTTCAGATAACAAGAAAGGCTTTTTAAAAGTACATTAATACTCTCTAAAAAAAAGTTAGCTAAAAAGTTAGCTAAATTAAAAAAATTTTAGCTATTTCAGTTCCCCAGGGATGTTTGTATTTCATTGATGGCTATGTTACCTGAATAGACAGAGGCTGTGTTCTTTTTTAACAGTCAGTATTACCCACAGAACTTTAGAGAAGAGAAAATGTATTGTCACTTTAAGTCTCCGATCTTCTTAGCTCTTAGCAAAAACATGGAGGAGGGATAGCTAAACATATTCTTGTCTTAAATCTTACACCCATTGTCTTCTGATTGTGAAATTAAACAAAATTAAAAAATCAAATGTATCGAGAATATTGTGGCCAGCAGGACCAGAGAAGTGATTCTGCCCCTGTACTTGGCACTAGTTAGGCCGCACCTTGAGTGCTGTGTCGAGTTCTCGGGCCCTCAGTTTAGGAAGGACACTGAGGTGCTGGAGCAGGTCCAGAGAAGAGCAACAGGGCTGGTGAAGGGACTGGAGCACAGGCCCTGTGAGGAGCAGCTGAGGGAGCTGGGGTTGTTCAGCTTGGAGAAGAGGAGGCTCAGGGGAGACCTCATTACCCTCTACAACTCCCTGAAAGGAGGTTGTAGCCAGGTGGGGGTTGGTCTCTTGTCCCAGGCAAGCAGCAGTAGGACAAGAGGGCATGGTCTTAAGCTGTGCCAGGGGAGGTTTAAGTTAGACATTAGAAAGAAAGTCTTTACAGAGAGAGTGATCAGAAACTGGAAAGGCCTGCCCAGGGAGGTGGTGGAGTCACTGCCCCTGGAGGTATTTAAGAAGAGACTGGACATGGCACTTAGTGCCATGGTCTAGTTGACAAAGTGGTGTTGGGTCATGGGTTGGACTCAATGATCTCAGAGATCTTTTCCAACCTGGTTGATTCTGTGATTCTGTGAAATAAACAAACAAAAAATTCCAAGAAATTGCAAGACAGATCAGCATTTTGGTGGTGACAGTTTTTCACGGTGGAATGAAAAGTCTTAACTTCAAATAGAAACAATTATTTTTGTAGTATGCTGTCGAGGACCAGGAATCGGAATGGGAAAAATTCTGGAAACGGAAAAATATGTACAGCGATTGAATGGACTTTACTGTTATTATGTGGTTTCACTGTATTCATGCTACACAGTGCACAACTGCACATGCCCAGGCTTCCTCCTCCCCCTTTTGCCTGTGCCCTGTTCTGATTTGCTCCCCCATTTGTCTGTCCGATAGCCCACTAGATGTTCTGCCCCCTTCCTCTGGCGGGACGTTTAAGAATCGGGCACACGCCTGAATAAACAAGTCTGCTTGCACCCACTCTCGTGTCCTGTCCCCTCTTCCCCTTCGGATCTGCGATAGTATGCCACTTAGACTGACGGTATTCACTGGTATTTATGAGAAAAAATTGTGAAAGAGAATGTAATAGGAGAAATAAGATTGAAGGGAAATTTATTTTTTTTTCCTTCAGGTAATTCAACATAATAATTTTGTTAGACTTGGAATAATCATCATTTTGGTTTGACCTGACCAAACCAACAACAAACAGTCAACTACAGAACTAGATAGGGAATTATTATCAAATAAAGCTTTGCTCTACTGAAAAACATCCTTTTCTTTTAACCTCTCTTGGAAATACTTCACTGGAAATATATATTTTGTTTCTTCTGTTGTAATAGCTCCTGATTCTCTCAGGTGCTGCTTTATCAGTATATAATTTGCCTTCTGTGCCTGAACTCTTTTAAGTCTCTAATGGTAAAACATTGTACAGATTTATAGTTCTGTATCAATGATTAATGGCAATAATACAGCTGAGTAAATAGAGATGACTTTTTTGAGATTGGATAATGCTGCTGCTTTATTAGAGAACAAAATTAAAAATAAACATTCTGGTGTAACTTCACCGACTTTGGAGATAGTTTGTATGAAGGTCACCAATGTTTGTCTGTCTTGCTATTTTGCAGAACATTGCACTTCCTTCTCGTTCTCTTTATGCTTGTTTCAACATGGTCATCTGTTTTGTAATCCTCTTTCCAAGCTTTGTATAAATAGGACTTTTGTTCATGACAGGCCATTATAAACTCTGGCTTTAAAGCAAAGTAGGGAGAAAAATGAGTAAAAGAGAAGGGAGAAAACCACTGGAAACAAGATTGAAATGAAGGCTCTGTGTTATAATATATATTACCAAGTCACAAAGTTTCCTTCTCTTTTACAACAAGTTCCCTTTCTCTGTAAGGATCCAACACCCCCTTAGTCGTTTCTGCCTTTTTAAGCCTCTATGGTGATAACTCAGAGGGAGTTAATCCAGCACTGCCAAGCCCACCACTAAACCATGCCCCTAAGTGTCTCATCTACATGTCTTTTAAATATCTCCAGGAATGGTGACTCCACTGCTTCCCTGAGCAGCCTGTACCAATGCTTGACAGCCCTTTCTATGCAGAAAATCTCTTCATCCAGTCTTGTTTTTACCTGTCAAACTCTTCAGCCATCCAAGCAATGAGCAGGCAGTTTATCCAGGTGACAAAGTAAAAGATAGAAATTGCTGTAAAGTGCTCATGAAGGAAGTTAACATGAAGGAACAGCATCACATGTTGGACTTATCTTTTTCCAGGCATGTTAGTAAAAGATTTGTGTGTGTTATTCCAAGGTCTGGGCAGACAGTAGAAAACAGATTAGTGGATCCTGTAGTGTACTTGAAAGTCGTGTGATTACAGAACAATGACCAAACTAAATGAATACTTAGGCAGAAATGTATTGGCAGATGAGGGATGATATTTCTCATGTCTTTGTAATTAAGCAATCTGATCCTGTATGTGGTTGTTTCAGTAGTAACTTCTCAGCATTCCATTCACATAAACTTCACTGTAAAGAAGAAAACCATTTCACCATTCACACATGTAAGAAGCTCTTAAAAATACAGGGTGCTTCCTTCTTTTTTTTTTTTTTTTTGTTTTTTGTTTCCCAGCCAAACTTAACTATACAAAACTAACAAAAATGTCAGGTGCTTGAAATCAAGCTATTAGCTGCATCTGCTATATCAATTCAATTTTTCTCCCAGCTGCCTTGTGATGCTACAGGGACCTGCAGATCTCATTTGGTAACATTCTCATTCTGCTTTGCAACAAATATACCAGTGGATTTTGTCTGTTCCCCAACCAGCTGGATGCTTTAAAGTACCTAAAACAGACTTGGCAAAGTAAATAGCTTTGTCTTTATCTCTCTTGCCTTAACAGTAGCTATTTGGGTAAGATTATATTGTATGACCACATTTAACAGAAGAACATTGAAATCAAAGGTTTATGAGGTTGCTTCCAAACCTTTCTTTATGTCCTGTAACATAAGGGTTTACAAAAATTATTTTATACAAGAGTAGGATTCCCTCCATGATATTGTTATTTATGTCTGTGCTGACAGACCTGCCTGTGGCTGCAAGGCTGCATAGCAATGTCTCAAATCTGGTTTCTTACCAGGGTCTATGAAAAAGGAAATAAAATATGACCTGTGCTATAAGACAGCTTCTCACAATAGAGAATTTTTTTTCACTAAATTGCTGGAAAAACGGTCAGCTTGCTTAGTTGGATGGAACTTGATACACATGAAACTCATAAATAAGTGTATACTTTTCCTTCAACCTTGTAAATATTCTCATTTTCAAATTGGCAAGCTCTTTGAAATGATAAGGTAGTGAAAATATTTTAATCTTTTGATAAGATCAGTTATTTGTCGTGCATTATATGAGACCAGGTAACTGCTGAGCTTGAAAATCCTATGAAAATTCCTGGTTGTATAGTTTAATATGGCCCTAAAATTCCTCTTTTGGTTTTATTTAGTCACTTTTAAATTCATTTTGCTTTGATACCTTATTTTGTTACTGATTTCTGTCAGAAAAATATTTGAAATATCACAAAACATGCTGAGTTGGAAGGGATCCACAAGAATCATCAAATCCAACTCTTGACCTTGCATAGGACCTTCCCCTAGAGTCAAATCATGTGCTGAGAGTATTGTCCCAACACTTCATGAACTCTGTCAGCCTTGATACTATGACCACTTCCCTGGGGAGCCTGTTCCAGCACCCAACCATGCTGTGGGTGAAGAACCTTTTTCTAATATCCAACCTAAACCTCCCCTGACACAACTTCAGGCTATTCCCTCGGGTCCTGTCATTGGTCACCACAGAAAAGAGATCAGTGTTGACCTGTCCTCTTCCTTCACAGGGAAATTGTAGGCTGCAATGAGGTCTCCTCTGTCTCCTCTTCCCCAGACTGAACAGGTCAAATGACCTCAGCTGCTTCTCGTATGACTTCCCATCAAGGTCCTTCGCCATATGGCTTTTTTTCTCTCTTATCACCTCAGTAAGTATATTCTTGGTCTATTTGCTCACTGCCATGTTGATGAGAACACAGCTGTGATGGGCAGGGCACGTCCCGAGGATGAAGGACCACCGCCTCCCTAAGATCTTGCTTTATAGTGAACTTGCCACTGGCTGCCACAAGAGAGGAGCCCTGAAGAGGAGATACAAGGACTCCCTGAAACAACATCTCAGCCTTGGCCATATTGATCACCATAACTGGTCTACTCTGGCCTCAAATCGGGAGGCCTGGAGACACGCCATCTATAACGCAGCTGTCTCGGAGAACACACGCAGGATCACTCTCGAGGAGAAAAGGCAACACAGAAAGAATCATGTTCTGCAGAATATACCATCTAAAGAGTTTTTCTACTGTGCCTTTTGCAATCGGATATGTCTATCTCGTATTGGCCTCATAAGTCACCAACGTGCCTGTAGCAAATGTGGTTAGAGCCTTCCCAGATCTTCGTTTGCGAAGCCCAGCCATGATGATGATTTGCTCACTTCAGTCTCGGATAACTTGATTAGTCCATGTAAGTGCTCTGTGACTAGTGATACCAGCAACAGTAAAAGTAACTGGAAAGCATTTTGCTATTTGACATAAATGCTTTTTTACTGTCATACAAGAAACTGGCTGAAGATGTCCGGCTGAGCAGTTTTCTAGTTTTTAAACCATTTAAAGGCTGAGAGAGTTGCTAAATAATGGCTTTTATTTTTGCCTTTTTTTTTTTATAAATTAATTTACAGGGAGCAAAACATCAAAAATTATAATAAACAGCAAAATAATATAAGATATGGCAAAGAATTGAACTGGTAGGAATAAGTAAGTATAACTTCTGTGGGAAATATCAGCATTGCTTGGATAAGGAAAAGTCTGGTCTTGCAAGGATATTAGAACTCTCAGAAGAGTTCAATAAACACATGGAAATTATGAATATATGCATATTCAGCCGTCCCATGCAACACTAAAGTCTTGGGGATGAGAGGCTGGAAAGCTGACTAGCTGAAAAGGACCTGGTGGTGCTGGTTGACAGCCATCTGATTATGAGCTATCAGTGTGTCCAGGTGGCCAAGAAGGCCAATGGCATCCTGGCTTGTATCAGGAATAATGTGACCAGCAGGACCCGGGCAGTGATCGTCCCCCTGTACTTGGCACTGGTGAGGCTGTATCTTGAATCCTGTATTCAGTTTTAGACCCCTCGCTACAGAAAGGATATTGTGCTGGAGCACGACCAGAGAAGGGCAAGGAAGCTGGTGAAGGGTCTGGAGCACAAGTGTGATGAGGAGCAGCTGAGGGAGGTGGGCTTGTTTAGCCTTGAGAAAAGGAGGCTCTGGGGGGACCTTATCACTCATTGTAACTGGCCTCAAGTTGTGTCAGGAGAGATTTAAATTGAATATTAGGAAAAACTTCTTCATGGAAAGGGTTGGCAAGCAGATTGCCTGGGGAAGTGGTGGAGCCACCATCTCTGGAAGTGTTCAAAAAAACATGTGGATACAGCACTTGAGGTACAAGGGTGAACACTGAGGTGGTGCTAGGTTGGGGGTTGGACTTGATCTTAGAGGTCTTTTCCAACCTTGACAATTCTATGATCTATTTATCTGAGTTTCCTCCAACCAAATTTGTTTGTCAGATTCCTCTGCTGAGGCACTTATAGAATACATGCAATTATTCTTTCAGACGGAAAATCTTAGTAAAACTAAAAAGCAGCTTAGAACAGAGAACAGGATAAAATGTCCTTAAAGTAAAAGGTGTTCATCCTAAGAAGTGCATAGGAACTTTGTCTGGGAGATGTCATGTTCAACATATTAAACATTATTAGGAAAAGAAGAGACTACTGAGGTAATATTGTTAAAAACATTATGATAATTTAAGGTGGTGAAGAAAAGGGTTAATAGTTAAGGATCACAAAAGGTCCTTAAACTGTGTGATTGGACAGTAAAATGGAAGGTGATATTTTGTGTTTTTAAATGTCAAGTGGTGCACATGAGGGGGTAACATTCCTAATTCATGTACGAAATTTTCTCTGAGTTGATCATTATTACTCAAGAGTGCAATCTAGGGCTATAATAGAAAGGCCTGTTATACAAGTATAATAATCAGCGACAATTAAAAAAATCAAAGTGTATGTTTGAAGTTATTGGGAAATGAATATAGAATAAACCTAAAGAATATTGTTTTGCTACTGTACAAATCCAAATTTTGAATGCATCTTCATTACAGTGGATAGTTTTGTTTCCCTGAGTCTAGGTTCCCAGGTTTGGCGACAAGAGAATACAGAGATTCAAAAAAAAAACAGCCAAGGCTATAGAACAGCTCTTACAGTAGGAATAATGGACTAAGCAAGGACTTCTGATAAAATTTCTCAAATAGTATTTCTGTCCCTAGTAACGCAGAGATAAAGCAGGTTGAACAAATAAGGAGTTTACAGTTGTTGCAACTCAATGTATATGGGTCTAACTGAGGTGAAGTTAATTTTCATCATAGCAGCCCATGTGGTGGTGTTTAGCCATTTTGTGGTTAAACTAGCATTGATAACACAGTTTTCACTGTTGCTAACAGTGTTTGCATAGAGTTCAAGTCCTTTTTTGTTTCTCACACTGCCTCCCAGAGAGAAGGCTGGGGTTGGGCAAGAGGATGTACAGCTGACCCCAACAGATAAAGGGACATTCCATGCCATATTACATCCTGTTCAGCAGTAAATCTTAGAGTCTTTCCATAGTTCAGAGACTGTCTAGGCATCAGTTTCATCATGAAAGGTGGTGAGTGGTCACATTTACATCCCTTTGATTGGTTGTTATTTTTCTGTTTTTTTTTTTTTTCTTTTTTCTTTCTTTTCCCCCCTTCACTCAGTAATCTGTCTTTATCTTGTACCATAAGTTTTGAAATTAGGATTCTATGTGGTGGGAGTTAGACGATACATCAGTTATCAAGGTCTGTTTCAAACTTCAAAGCACGTTTAGATTTACTTCAGTCAGTAATGGTATCAGCCAATGGTTAGGTCTTGTTCATCAGTCATTGCCATTACCTTTCCAAACAGTTGGCCCTTACCAGTGCTGCCCAATACCAGCTGCGAATGTACAGTACCTTAGAGCTGTTGCTGTGTAGTTTAGCACTGATGGCTGTGGTCCTTGATGGTCTTAGTGATCTCATCTGGCCCCCATAGAGACTACTTTAATTTTAGGACAAGGACTTCTTGTGTGTCCATTAGATATCTTTCCAACTGCTTCCAGAGGATGACTCCTGTCTCACAAAGTATGTCTCCTGTCTGTTCTACTTCCTTTGTTCTTATCTTGCAAATTTTGCTATTTTCATAGTTTTTTCTGTACCCTGTTTGTGAAATTATACCATGAACCTCTATTTATTGAATGGATATTATTTATTGTGTACAAACTTCCATTTAACTTTGTTATAAAATGTTATACCTTGTCACTGGTCAATCTAATTCATTGTGCCCTTTTATCTCTTCAAAGAAAGCAAGTACTGGTTACATCCTGCTTAGCATATTTTGAATTTATGGGAACAACAAGCCTCTACATTGGCTGTACAAGTAACTCCTGAATTCTTGAACTAGCACATTGTCTTGTGCAAGAAGAGAGGCTGTTAAATCTTGTGTCTTAATGACTCATACAAGGTAGAAAGGTAATCCACAAGTAAGACAGAAGAAACCCCAAAGGAAGAGAACAAAGTGTTGATACAATCCTTACCAGCTCAGGATATTCAGCAGTGGCACGCCTGAGAATGAAAGCTTTCTCTTTCATCTTTCATAGTGCTGGATTGAAACTACAGCTTCTGGTGAAAAATTAAACCAAAATTATCTTATTATTTGAATGTGCAAGGGGCTTGATAAGACTTGAGAGAATTAGGTCATAGCAACTGTGAGTGTGAGGCCCTATTTCACCATCTTTTATTCACTTTGTTTATGGTTTGAAGGGCTGAAGGAATTTAAAGTCTTTCCTGCATAAAATCCTGTATTACATCTCAGTTCGGGCAACCCTTGTATTCTCAGAAAAATTTTTAATCAAGCTTAATGTGACATAGTAATAGGATGACAAATTCTATCTATTTCTAAATGCTTGTACACAAGCTGCATTTACTGATGCACTTCCCAAGACTTTTGCTAAAAATAAAATAGGTACTAATGCCGTAAGGTCCATCCGGTTTTTTCTTATTTTTCTAATTTTATAAGCTTTATAAGTAGTTAAGTAGTAAAAGTATATTTTTGAAGCAGCAGCCCTTATTCCCTCACCCTTTAGCACCCTTTAGTTTACACATTCCTCAACCCTCTCACCCCATTCCATGTTCCCCATATCAATTCTATCCCTGAATTCAGTAGAAAATGTTTAGTCTTTTGTCAAGGCAAGGCCTAGGCTGTTTGGAGAACACTCATATCGTGGCCTGAACAACAGAACAGAGCCAAGAACTGGGTGACCGTGTACCCTCTGTACTCTGAAGATGATGAAGATGATGAAGAAGTGGTCCCAAAAGCCCCCAGACCCAATTCCCAGGGGTGGACCAGGGCAAAAGCTACAGGATGGACAAAACTTGGATTGGTCGGGCAGTATTATAAAACGTAACATCTCAGGCACGGCCCGCGCGGGTGTCTTGTAACATCTATGCCTAGGCACAAATCAAACCCTTTCCTTATCTCACCCTCAATTAACTGCTCCGGAATTTTTTTCCTTAGCACCATTAGGCATCATACCTCTTTGTAAAGAAGGAAACTGTATCTATTGGTAGATGAAGATGGAAGAGGAGAAAACCACATTTTTCATAAAGTTACATAATAACAAGTTTTAATTTTCTCAGTTGCCAAGTGTGAGTCAATAGTTTGTTTCTCACCATACTCTTGATAAGCAGGCTATAGAGGGACATTTAACCATTATATTTCTTATGAACTTCTACTGTGATAACAAGGGCTGGAAGAGGTGCGTTAAAAAAGGTGTTGTGCATAACACGCTTGTAAGAACACGATTTTAGGTCCAAGGGTGTTCTTTGAATTAATGAGATTTAAACAAATTACATTCTACTGCGCTGATTAACAAAGGGAAATACCAAATACTATGTTTAGTATCTGCTATTAAGTTTGATAATTTAAAAACAGCTCATATATTACAGCTGAGATGACTCACTGATTAATTCTATTCATTAGTCAAAAAATCAGTTCTTCTTATCTTGATTAATCTGTACTCAGAATTATTATAAAACAGCAAAAGCTTTCCATTATATTTCACATCAAACCTGCCAGCTAGTTTTCTGTGCAACTGTTAATAATTGCATGCTTAGGTGTTCAAGGGGGTTGGCTCTACAGGGAAACCCAGAATGTGTTTCAGGCTCAGAGTTACAAACTGGGGTTAAATGTGAGATCCACAGAGCTGATGTTTCTATCATTTTCTTTAATCACCATTTAATATTTTTTTTTTAGATGACTTACTAACTCTAAGGAGCAGAGAGAGAGCTCTCTGTACTTCTTCAGTGGATGACACAGTGGAAATGGACCAATGATATTGAGTGTCTTCTAAAACAGACCTGTAGCAAACAGAGTTAAGAGAAGTTTAATTTGTTTCAGTGAGTTACCCACCTCTCCTAAAATTACATATCAGTGGAATTCTGGAGGTACTTCCGTTCCTTACCTCCTAACCTGGAAACTTTTGTGAGGCTTGTAAGGACTTAAAGAGCACAATTGCCTGTCTCAAACACTGTTAAGACCACAGAAGGACTTTGCCATGAGATAAGCACAGAAGCGAGCAACAGGATGGCACTAACTCTAGGCCTGGGGACGTGAGATCTGGTTAGCACATCCAGACAGAAATCCCACTGTGGCAAACTGTGTAAAGAAGTAACTGCTCGTACACATACCACTGGTCAAAGATTACCCCAAGTTATGGGACAGAGGGCACCTACAACCATTGAAGGCCCCCCTTAGATATGCCTCTGTGGATACCTGGAACTTGAACTGTAAGTTAAGCCACCTTGAGAGGAACTTGAGATAAGATAAAGGTGGTACTATTGTCTAACTTATCTAAGACATGGGAGGAGGTAAACAAAGCTGGAGGAGAGGACTGTATCACTGATACTGGACAAGGAAAGCCAACTTGACGACTGTGCTGAAATCAGCTTGGACTTGGTAAAAGTTATTCCACAGAGGGAGATCACAACCACCAGCTCAAGAAACCCACCAACTCAAAAGAAGAGAAAGACTGAGCATGGGATGCTTGATCTCTTTCTATTTCTCTCTCTCTATCTCTTCCCCTCCCCTACCTTTTCTATTTATTTCTATCTCTATACCTCACATATACGGGTAAGTAAAATTCTTATTATTGACTTCAGCGTATGATCTCATTTACAACTTAATTTGGGCAGAGGCATCTCACTAATTGGATCATAACAGAGGCAATAAATATCATTCCTCAATGATATCTACCTGTGCCCTAAGTCAGTAGTATAAGTTGTCTGAGTGCAAGAGAGTAGCTTGTTCCATTAGGAACTTAAGATGTTCAACTACGAATGATTTATTGAATAATTTATGGCCTCCCATAATTACTTCTTAGAAAACAGGAATCCTTGTGGCTGTTTTAATGCTCCATTTATCATCTCAGCTGAATGAGAAATCACTGTCTCCCCTTTTTTTAAGATTGTAGGGAAAAGGCAAATTTTATCTTAGGAACTGCTAGGAAGAAAGAAAGAATGAAACTGAGAGAACTATCATGCTACTGTTGACTCCAAGTCTGCCCACACTTAGAATTACGTGCAGCCCTGTTGAACCTTAAATCAATTTCAGAAATGTTGTCAGAAGGGCAGTAAGGGTGATTAAGTGTACGAAATTATTTAGAAATTTCTTCATATAGTAAACAAACTCGGATTTCTTTTTTTAGCCTGAAAGTCATTAAAGGGAGATAAATGTGACTTAGTGAAAAAGAATGGGTGTTAGCTCTTCACTCTCCATTCCAATAAAAGAAATAGGAAAATCAAATGAGCCTATCAAGTAACGGATGCAAAGCAAGTAAAATAAGTTGACCTGTAAGTAAGGACTTGAATTCCTTGCCATCACTGTTGTGGATACCAAGTTTATTTGCATGGGTCTGAAAAGACTGGACAAATAAATTAATGGAAAAGAAATCCATAGAGACTCTTTTACCTAGAAATTTGTGGTGACAAATATTTCAATCTAAATTGCAGGTTGTTGAAGACAGTACATACATTGCACAAAGTATATTTGTGTGCTTCTTTTGTTCTTTTACCATTTCATAAATATCTACTTTTGGCACAGTCAAAAATGGAATGCAGGTCACACTGGCCTCTGGTTTAATGCAATATGACAGTTCTTAGGTTCAGAAGATAAATTTGGATTATAATGACAGGGTCCTTTTCAGACATAAGCAAGTATTTTTTTTCCAATGTAGAAGCACATTTGAACAAAAGGGTTTCTGCTAACTTTTAGTATTGTGGAACACTTTTGTGTGAAGGGGAATGAAAAAGAGGTCAAAAAGGGGATCTTCAAGAAAAGAAAGATTAGCCAAAAAAATGGAAAAACAGAAGAGTATTCATGTCTAGTTTTCAGTTTCTGGAAATTCTAGAAGCTGTGACATGGAAATATTTATATACGTGGTGCTCAAGAGGACAGGACTATAGGATACGTCTATTAATAATTACTGAATCAGTTTGACCTAATGGTGAACCTCCTGCTACCTTAATGTTGACTAACCAATGAGAATCTGGTTTAGATTAAAATGTAATGTGTCTTCAAACAGAGTTAAATTTTTGTGTTGTAGTCCTTTGTGTTGGGAGAATCTTCTACATAAATACTGAAATTAACCTTCTAAAGCACTTTGCAAACATGTATTAGCTAAATCATTTATAAATAATTAAGTACCCAGATTTTTTTTTTGCTGAAGAATAAACCAGACCAGTCTCTAAAGACAGTTCTCTGTTAAGGAAAACCATATTTCAGTGCCTGACAGAACAATTTCGGAGTGTTCTTCAGTCCCACATCCAAATTTTTAGCTTGAGATACTAAAGAATAACAATGAAGTTTGTTTATATCTTATAATCAACCAGTGATATTTACTTCTATTTAATATTTTAACTTTGCAAAGACCAATTCCCTTCTTAAAGGTATCACATTTTAAAAGCCACCTTTAAATTCTCATTTGAAGCCAATTCATAATTTCACTGATGAAAGCATTAGAGTACAGTTTAAATTCTTCCAGTCATAAGGCCAAGTGAAGAAACCTAACTTGAAACTGTAATCATAAAACTCTATCTCCATTTTCATTAACTCAATAGCCACTTTGTAGTACACTGTTTTTTCTTACTATTTTTTATAAGCAGGAGACAGATGAAAATAAATGAGTGAGTAAAAGAGACTGATAAATCAAATACAGCCTAAATACATAAGCAGTATATGCTTTTAGCAAAATATTTTAAATAATACAATCTTACAATTTCAGGAGCATTAAATCAAACTTGTTTGAAAGGATCAGGATAAAAATTCACAATATTTTCTTTAAATATAAGACTTTAATTTTCTAGGCCTCAAAAATCTTGCAGTTGTTTGTTTTCTGATGTGTTGAAACCATCCCTAACACTGAGGCATGCTGTCATACTGTTATTGGACAGTCAAATGGGACTGCCTGCTCAGCCTTTGAGCAGCAAAACATGTGAAGGGAACATGAATATTAGCTACATGTATATTAGCTACATGCTAATATAGGACCCTTTAGTCCTCACAGCAGTAGCAGAAAAGAACACTGGTGTGCATCTCAGAAACAGCACCTGGACAGCATGTGAGAGAAAATATGCTTTTTGCTTTCCTTCAAACCTTGAAAACACCCAATTATCATTCAATTCTGCACATCCGAACTGCTTAATGAGCTGTTAGCTGTCACATAGTTCTTTCCATTTGATATCAGGCAGCTTTCACAGCCAGCCACAGAAGTGACAAAATCTTGGCTAACACTGTAAATGGTACGGGAGACTACTGTCCTTGCTGCCTCCTTCTGCCGATATATTACTTGCTTTGAGAGGCTAATAGAACTGTTTATATACTTAAAAACGAAGGAGAGAACTTCAAGCAGAACTTAGAGGCAGCTTCAGAGTGTTCTCTTTGGGAAAATCAAATGTCAAGGTGTTTCATGCAACTCTGTAGGGTCAAGTCCTCTTCTGAAAAGCACCTGTCACCTAATTTGTCTTTTTTGAAAAGAGCATTGATTTGCCTTGGAACATCCCTTACTATCTGATTGTAAAATCATCTCTATGGGTTTCTACAACCCCTACTTTTAACAAGAGAAATACTTCAACCACTACTTTGTGTCAGGCCTCCTCCATCTCCTGTAGTGTTAATAATTTTTATTAAGAGTTTTCAAACTGCCTCATGCAGATGAGTTCAAAAGGTTCTTCACTGCTCTGTGGGCTTTGGTCAAACTAACAATATCCATTTGCAAAAGATATATGTGCTAATTCTAGGAGATGACATGTTGCATCACTTTGGGGTATATGTAATGTCTGTATATCTAATTTCAGTATTTGAATTTCTTCTATAACAGCTCCAGAATTTTCACTGTGTGTACCTGAATGGGAATAAAAAATTCAAATAAATAGCAGAGTCTGACTAGAAGCAAGGAAAAGCAAGTATGTTTATGGCAGTATGTAAGATGTGATTTGTGGCCTGGTGCTATGCCTCCTTGTTGAAGAGAACATCACTAAAAAATTGATATTAAACTCTACTACGCTATTTCTAAGAACAATTATCAGAGTAATCACACTTTGAATGTGTCATTCACTCAACTGAAGAAAATGTGTTCCTGAGCTCAATCAGGTCATCTAATCCCTACTTTAAATGTGTCTCCTATCAAAATACTTTGTTTCTCAGTCCGAAGGCAAGAAAAATAGTAGCCTTTCCTTAGAAAATTGCATATATTAATGTTTTACCATGACAACTTCGCTGGGAAGTGTGCTTTCCTTTATGGCGAAGTAATTACAGCTTTTTCATTAATCAGTTAGCTTTGTTCTATTTCCAGGGTGAAATGTGGCAAGACATGTTCTGAACTTATTTTCATTCTCACCCCTTACCTATTTACCAAGGCAAAACCCTTAGTTTTCTTCTTCTCATGGAAACATCAAAAAGAATAATCAGCAAGTTTAAAAGTTGGATTTCTTCAGCTTTCTTATCAAATATTAAGAAATATTTTCATTAATTTACTCTTCAATATCCATCAAGTGTTTTCATCAAGGCAATGGCTTTAAAACTTTGTTACTAATGGATAAGACAAAATTTCAAATAATTTTGCTTTGCGGGATGAAGGGAAGAAAATCTTTTTTTAGCGTAAGTGTGATTTAAAAAGTTAACAGAGATATTGTGGAAAGAGATAATTTTGTCCCTTTTCTAACAATTTTTCTCATGAAAGAGCCTAAACATCTTTGTTTAGTAACTTCTAGGTATACAAATGTACTGTTGAAGGCTCACAGGAGTGATGCAATCTGATTTGAAAGGCTAAAATATTCTTTTTTCAGTAATCATTTATTCTTTTTCTTTAACTTACATATTATTATTATTAGAAAGAAAATAAAAGGGAAAAAAAGGAGATAAAATACCTGCATAACAATCCAATTAAGTCTCCTCAGTGTCCTGACCTTCTTAGTGGGTTTGAACCTCATCGTATGTTTGATTTGGTTTATTGTCCTAATGCAACCTGTGGTGATCCAGCAGGGCTAGGCTAGCAGTACCCAGAAAGCCCCAGTTACACAACATTCATACCTCCAACTCCTCTCTGAAGGTCAGTTGTACCTCACATAGTTGCCACTGCTCAGTGCTGTATGAGCTGATGTGTTCTGGAGCTCCTTTCCCACCTCCAATAGGTATGCTTCTAGGGGCTTCTTGGGAGTCTGTTTGCCCGATTTATTTAATTAAAAGAAAAATACCTGTTGCTGAGAGCACAGCAGCTACAGCAGCTCTGTTTCACAGGGGTATAAAGGACTTGCTCTAGTCTTATCCCACAGCCTAAGTCTATTAGCAATTAAAATGTACTTCTCATGCACTTCTGAAGCACATCTTTAGGTTTAGTTTCCTTGAAAAGAATCTAGACCATCTTCTTGAAGATCATACTCTTTGATGTGAAGCCACATACAGTAAGTGGGGATAGTTTGGACATTCACATCACATTTGATCTGAACTGAAATGGTCATATAGATGAACTCTGAGGTGTCTATTGACAATGTGTCCTTATTGATACCTCATAGGCAGGCAGCCTTCAAGTTGGAAAATCATGACACATTACTCTAGATTTCTTGAAACAAAAGTAGACATGAAGGAATAGAATGCTAAGAAAAGGAGAAAAAGTATGGATTTCTGTGCACTGATAGACTTTTCCATACCTTTCTGCAAGCACTAAGAATTTGAAAGAGCTGGTCAATGGTTGAGTTCAGTACTATGAATTGTATTAATTTGCTCTAATGAGCTGTCTTTGGTTATGACCACCCTCCAAACAACATACAGAAAATAAGCTTGTAGAGTTCTGTGTTCAGCTTTGAGCCTTGAGAATTACAATATCCCTGCATACCTACAAGAACAGATTTCCACACTTTTGAGGCAGGTAAAATCACCCACCTTCAGTGACTGAAGTTGGATAGCAGCAGGATAAGTGCTTTAAAGCTGTGTCACAATAAAAGTCTGAAATTCCTGAAAATTCCTCCCTCTCTCATGAATAAAAAAAATTAAAGTTTCTTCGTGTTCAAATTATACTATGAGAAAAGAAAGAACCCAATGCAAAATAAGGGCTATGATGGAAAGGTAGGGAAAAAACTTTGGAATGGGAAAGATCATTTCCTTAACATACCAATTTGGGAGAAGTGCAGAAAAAGAAGTGCTTTATTTATTGTTCAGGTTCATACGTTTTCTTTCAATTCTTTGCCTCTGTGTTTGTATTTTAATGACAAATACAGAGTTTGTCCATGTACATATATAACAATAACATGGGAAAAAACAGTCACAATTGAACTCATAAAATGTCTGAATTTTGAATATGTGCTGAGGACAAAAATGGAGCCATTCGTAAAATCAGGATGACCTGGGGATCCTGGTGGACAACAAGCTGTGCATGAGCCAGCAGTGTGTTCTTGTGGTCAAGAAGGCCAAGGGAATCCTGTGGCACATTAGGAAGAACATTGCCAGTAGATGGAGGGAGGTGATCCTGCTCCTCTATTCAGCCCTGGTGAGGCCTCATCTGCAGTGCTGCGTCCAGTTCTGGGCTCCTCAGTTCAAGAGAGACATAGAGCTCCTAGAGTGGGTCCAGTGGAGGGCAATAAAAATAATGAGGGAGCATCTTTCTTACGAGGAAAGGCTGAGGAAGCAGAGCCTGTTCAGCCTTGAGAAGAGAAAACTGAGAGCGGACCTTATCAATGTCTGCAAGTATCTGAAGGGAGGGTGTCAAGAGGATGCAGCCAGGCTCTTTTCAGTGGTCCCAAGCAATAAAGCAAGGAGGCAATGGGCAGAAAGTGATGCACAGGAAGATTGACCTGAATATGAGGAAGAATACTGTGAGTGATCCTGCACTGGAACAGATTTTTCAAAGAGGTTGTGGAATCTCCCTCACTGGAGATATTCAAGAACCATCTGGATGAAATCTTGTACCTTGTGCTCTACGATGACTCTACTTGAGCAGGGAAGTTAGACCAGGTAACCCACTGCATTTCCTTCAAACCAGACCAAATCTGTGATTCTTTGATTGCAGAATTCAATGCAACCACTTGAAATCATATCTGTGAGTGATTCTTCATTTAATTTGTATTCTTTTTTTGATATTTTTTTCTGATTTGCTAAAATACAATTTTCATTCTGCTGTGGCATTTTTTTTTCTTGTTTTTTTCTTTTCACAGTGTAAATTTATGGATCCCTATGTCTTTTGGAATGCAGGTTATCTCTCTGTTTCTTTTCTTTTTGCTCAATAAGTTTATCTCTTAATTTGTTTTGCTTAGTTATTAAACTGTGATTGAGTTACAAAGTCCACATATTCATTATTTGATTTAAAATGGTTGGCTAGCAGCCAAAAGCTGCTGTTGTATCATATTTGTATTCTTTAATCACATTTTCTTCTGACTTATTGGGAAAAAAATTTACTCTTTTCCACCTTTATTAAATTGCCAGCATTAAGTAGTTGCGTCTCAGGGAGAAATGGAGAATGTTTTGGTATAGTTTTATAATACAGATAAACACTTGAGATTTTTCCAATGTGACCAAGAATAAAAATACTGAATCAAAAGCAAAAGTCACAGAGTAACTTGTAGGAGACTGTGCAGGATCCAATAAAAATAGGGTCTGAAAAAATTCCAGCACCCTTATTAAATATAGACTAATGACAAAGGACTTTAAAATATATATAGTCCTTCCACACACTAGAAATAACTGTTTGTGAAAATGTATGCATTAACTTTAGAACAATCTTTTTGTTGCCATTGACCGTCCGATATTGTCTTCAATCTTCATGAGCCTTTTGACTTTTTTAATTCACAATAATAGATACTTAAATATTTGTCTATTTTCACTGATTTAAATATGTATAAAAAATAAGAGTTGTTATAAATGATATGATTGTGATAACCAGAAGGTATCCATCACTTTTCTTTCATCAAGTGCATCTTTTTAACAAATCATCTGTAATTAGTATATGCTTCTAACTTAAATATCCCACTCAAGTGGGATATTTAATACTCAATACTCAAAACTGAGTATTGCTTTGTCAGTGTAGATATCAATGTGGTATGAAACCTAGCAGAACTCAAATCTGTTGTATTTTCGAGAGATTAAAATGGTAAATAGAAGTTTGCAAGACAAATCCTTGAGGTACAGAGCACAAAATGCTTACATTTAGTTCATATACTGAATCCACATCTTCAGTGATCTGAACTTCTGCCAGTTGATTTGGAGGGTGATTCTATGTATAGCAACACAGAGAAATCTGCAGGACAATGCAGGACACTCCTTCCTTTCAATTGAGCATCAGGGCTCAGGCACATTTTTTCAGTCTCAGCATGAAACACTTAACAGTTGGTTTAATAGCTAGGTTGGAAATTGCCCTGTAAATGAGACGTAATTTGGCTACAAAATCCACAAATGCTGGGTGTGCCTATGGATTACGCCTCTTCATACGTCAAAAGAGATGAAAATTTGTGAATTTAATCTCCTGATGAAGACTATATAGCCCATGTCTTAAGTAAATACCAGTTAATATTTTGTTTCTGAGAGGAGTGTTTGTGCACATGTAATGGTTTTATGAGCCTCCTGGGGGGAAAAGCTATAGAAAAAGCAATAAGTGCTCTAAGCAACCTGTTTCCGTTATACATATGTATCAATCTTGGATTACAGGCTATCAAACAACAGATATTTTGTGTGTAGCTCACAGAGATCCTAGAAATATTCCTCCCAGATTTCAATGTGCAGCAGAAAGTTGCTTGCTATTCTGATAACTCACTTATTTCCAAATTTATTCCAAACTGAAAAGAAATAGAAATTTGTCTTAAAGGGCATTCACTCATGCATATCCTACCGGGTGCCTGCAATGCTTCAAGTTGAATTTGGGAATACAAGATACTTATATTTAGAAGAAATACAAAAAGGGATGGAGAAGTGATAACATGATAATAAAATCTCTCTTGGACTACCATTCCTGAAATCTGTGTGTGTTTGTGTAAATTTTCTTACATATCATGTTCTTCACTATTATGCAGTATCTCAAAATCTAATTTTGTGACTAGCTGCTAAAACTGGGGAATCATAGAAATGAAGACTACTATATAGTCAGAACATCTCTGCTTTCAATTGTCATCTTTCTTTGAAGTGATAATTCCAAAATTTAACTTATTCTTCCCTTTTCATTTTTAAAAAAAATTGTTCGGACTCTAGGTATATGTAAAATAATTATTCTGGAAGTTAAAATGGAAGCCTGCTGGGTTACAGGCCATGAAATGTACCTAATAACTGCAAGTACATGTTTAAATTGGTCTTGGAACAGTAGAGTATACTGTAATACTGTTTATGCTGCTTCACAATTGCTCTATTGCTAGTATTTTCAGGTCTAGAATATTGCAGAAAGATGACTTAATGAATTCATGGAGGCACCTTAGACCAAGTGTGTGATTACCTGAACAATTTATTGACAACTGCTATGAGCAACATACGTAAGCAACTCTGAAACTGCTTGCGTCTTTCTGGAGAAACAAACTGGTTTGAACCAACTCCAGCCTAAAAATGAAAATGCATAAGGATTTACATACCCTACAGTTATACACTGTGAACTAGATTATTAAGTAAGTTCTGTGGACAAAAATCTAATATGTCAAAATAGAAGGTATCCATTACAGAAACTAGTGATTTCTATTCCACGAGGACAAATTACACTTTTTTTCACAACATAAAATTTAAGCCAGCATCATTTGGATTTTGCAGAAATATTTTTATGTTTGTTTGTTGTCAAGAAAATTCAATTAAATGTAGAAAATTCCAGTGAGATATAAAAATTATTCCAGATGCATTTGGCCAATTAATTCAATGTAGATAACCACATGTGAGTAGGGAAAAAAAAATCTCAAAAGCTACACAGAGGCATAATTTTTCATATAATCAAATTTTAAGTAAATTTCTCAAAAAATATTTTTTCATGTTGTTTGGTTTCCCAAAATTAAACATTACTTACTACTTGGATGAGTTCATTCATTAGTTTGAAATATTTATTATAACTTTTGAGTAGACAGGCTCTTTGAATATCTGTTGTTTGTCTTCAATTTCAGTGGCTACAGGAATTTATTCAGAGTAGCTTCTCACTTTATTATGTGCTGAACTTGTGACACCACATTAGGTAGAACTAAGGGCTCTTGCTTGCAAGATTCATAACAGTTTGCACTTCAATGGAGATAAAATCTTGCAATTCCACCACTTCCAACTTAGCCAACCCTAAGTCAGGTTCCCTATGCAATACGTACTGAAATTTTCTTGCTTATTATTTTGTTGCTTTAAAAACAACTATGAAGAAAACTGTATTTAATGGCACCTAGGTTTATATGTTCCTTAGTGACACAAAAGCATTTAAGTGTCTTATTCCTGACAGCAAGGAGTTTTACCTTAACAACTTTCTTTACCAATTTCATGTGCTTCCTTCCCAACACTGAAAAGAATCTCAAAACCCAAAATGAACAAGAGTTTTATTTTACCTGAACATTGGAATATAGATTAATTTGTATCACTATTAGATTGGTGCTATAGACCTAAAGTATGATGTATATTCGATCAATGGTTTTCAGGCAAGAATACAAACTAGGAAGAAAATAAGATGAGCTAGGTAGAAAGTTTATGAGAATTTTATTTTATTGAAATAGCAATTATTTGGGATTTAGGACAGTATTTAACTGGGATTTTGTCTATACACAGGTTCGACACTGCAGTATGTGTTGAAAACTATCACAGTGAAGGTATTTACATATGCTTTGATATTGCCTTCTGTGTGAAAATTCTGTGTCTCTTGCTTCTATAAACAATCATTATATTTTAATAGAAGGCATGTATGCTCTGTCATGCCTTGTATAGGACTAGTTCTATTTTCTCTGTCCTTCAAACAGGCATTTTTATAAGTCATTTTATCCTTCCATGTTGCAAGATTTTACAGTTTCTGGAACACATGTGTTTATCCTACTCAATACTGTTTGTTACCTACCTACAGTGAAAAAATACACATCTCTTAAAATATAGTGTAAAAATTACATGAAAATTACATGACCCTTTTGTAAAATTTAATCTATTTTATTATTTTCACCTCCTTGGAGTATTATCAGGAGGGTTCAGTATAAATGAAACTGGAAAAGAACAATGTAAGGAAAGGAATGGAAATAAAAATCAAGACTAGCTAAGGTGCTGAATGTCTGATTCAGATATTAAAGAAAGCTTAATTGTTGATTTTAGTGGAGTTTACAATAACTTGTTACTGGATGATAGTATCTCCAGGCAGCACTGCTAATGGAAATTAAAAGTATGAGTTTAGGCCATTTGTGATCCAGTATGTTTAAAGTATTCAGACACCAGGACAATCTGGCAGGAGCTGGGAAGCAAACTGCAGTAGATTCCTCAGAAGTGTCCCACCATAAAAATCCAGATATTGATTGGAGTAATAGATTTGCAGTTATTAGCGTGTTCAATGAAGACATTTTTCATTGGAAATGAAAAAGAGATTTTCTGTTCTTCGAACTGAGCAAATTTTTTTCTCACAGTGTCAGACAGACAAAAGGACTCTCTACAACAAATCTCACTGATATAGTGAATGTTACAGTACATAACAACCAGAGTTCCTGTTAATCCCTACTGCTACAGAATCCCAGCTACAGAGCATTTCTCTTTATACAGGTGCATCTCCAATAAAGCATTGGTTTTGATTAAACATAAATATGTTTTAAAATACCCCCACTAAGTAGGATATGTGTTTGTTTTTGGGTGATGGAGTGAGTGGTGTGCCAGAAGGAAAGTCCTCTGTCATTTCTTTTTCTCCCTTTGTGAGTTTAGTAAAAAGCAGTTGTGATTTAAAAAGATAAAAATATTTAAAAAAATTCCTATCTAGAAAGGAAGAAAACCAACTTTAATTCTCACCTAATTAAAAAGCTCTTTCTCCTGAAATCACAAAACCATCTCCAAAAAAACCACCCTCCAAAAAAACCCCAAACCAACACAACAACAACAAAACCAAAAAAAGACATTACAAAAGCCTAACCCACAAAAAAATAAAAAAAAAAATCAAAACCACCAAAAACATTTTTATATAAAATATGTAACATGTATGTGGAAATATAAACTACATTGGGATATGGGTTAGTGAATTCAGTACAAATTCTTAAGTAGCAAATTTATACTGTAGAGTGTAATTTGAAACACAGTCACTATTATTCCATCATTCTATTATTCTATGACATAATCGTGTGAGAAAAAATCAGCCAAAACCTGGACGCTTCTGTCCATGAAAATCAAAATGTTCACTTATGAACAGTAAAATTTTGGTTGTTAATAGTGATCTAAGGAATAAGAAATTTACGTGGGTCAAATATATAGAATTGCAAGAATTCCTTCACTTTTTTCTACACATTTTCTACAGCATGATTACATTACAACCACAATCCCCCTAATCTTCATGATGTAATAACTGTATTCAAGAAATAAACTAATGTTTATGAGTTATCCGTATTGCTGTGGGATTCCCAGCACATGGTAATCATGGAGAAAATTATGATGATTTAGACTGCTTGTTGAAAGCTGTTCTTTGGTTCCATTTATTTAGTTAAGACATAAGCAAAATAGCCCAGAGAATAAGATAAATGTTTAAACCGTAGATCTGAAGGAATTTGTAAGATACATGGGTAAGGTGTCTGTGTAAATTCATGCCTTTTATTAGTTACTCCATCAAGGCAATTGAAACTCAGTGAAGGAAAAATACTATGAGAAAGACTGTGTGTTCCATTTTTGGGCCACACTCTTTAAAGACTGAAATTAATATTAAGTTAAAAATTGCATTTTCAATCCTTTTTCTGACTTGAATTTTTAACCATAAAGCCTTCCAGTCTTCATTAAATGTAAACTGCAAAATTTAAAGTTCAATATGCAGTGAATTGCTTGAGCAAATATTTTTATTCAGAGAAAAAAATCTTTTGATATTTATAAATAAATTTTGTTTCTTGCAAATTTTTCAGACTTACTGCTGACAATTGATTTTTTTCTATGAACGCATTTCTGTCTTTTAAAGTGGGACAACTTTTCAGCAGTTTGAGTGCTATGGAAACATAAAACCTACAACAAGTGCCAATGCAGCTTGGGCTACTCTGACATCTGTAGCCCTTTTTGTTGCTTCATTCCTACTCAGATAATTTGACTTCTATAGCTAAGATTTTTAAGGGAAATGGAAGGAGGGGAACTTCTACTGTCTTTAGTAGCTTTCCTCCAGGATAAAATAAATGAGAATAAACCAGGAAAATCTTAGCTTTTCCCAAAGACAACATAAAACAGAATGAAAGATATTTGTAATGTTGGGAAAAGGTTGAATTCTTAATGCACCTTCTGCAACTCTTGTTAGTAATTCAAGATTCCTAATTTGAAATTTCTAGACAATAAGATGAAAAATGTTGTTTGCCTGATGTCTGTTATTTTGCATCTATGTTTAATGAAATGTTGCAGTAAAATATCAGAGACGTGAATGTGATGGAACTAGTAGGATGATCATTCAATATGTGTATGAGGATAGCATGGAATATTGTCTGTAAAGAATGAATTTGCCTAGAATTGGACTATCTGTATTAAAAACAACAATAGATAAAAAAATAAGGAGTTGCATTTTGCACTAATGCCTAAACTTTCAGTAATAACTTCCTCCTTTGTTGAGAGCATATACAAAACTGTATGTGGAAGGAACATATTTATCATTGTTTTATAAAAGCAGCATAGAAGCATACAATTAAATGAGAAAGAAGCTCAGAGGACATATTGGACTGTATTCTCAAGCTATTCTTCATTATAAAAGTATTCAGTTGTTCCTGACTGGAATAATCCTGACTTGAAGACCGTGGTACATGGAGGAAGTGGTGACCCACATAACTATCAACCTGAGTAGGAGCGGGCTTGTGCTATGGTGCAGTTTGGGTATTCAAGCTCGTACATTTGACAGTAGCATTGATGAAAATAATGATTTCATTTGAAGAAAAATCCTATAATTTGGATGGTCAAAACAGGGTAGCCCTTCATAAATAGGATCTTTGTTAAGTGTGCTGGACTTCATTCTTTTTCTTTTCTTTCTTTATAGTGTAAATAGTAAATGCTAATAAATGGCATTTTGAATGATACTTCATAGAATCTCAGTGTCTTTCTTACTGGGATCATAATAAATCAGTACCTCACAATGCAAACAATGACTTATTATATTTAGTGTGAAATACTAAAGTCAAAAGCAATGAGGTTCATAATTAAGTATTTTTGGAAGCTACTTGATATTTTGGAATGTAGAAAAGTTCTGGTAGAATTCAGCAAAGACACAAGTTTTTCTACTAAGCAAGTAAAACATTATTACAGAAAACCCTGATTAGTTATATATGCACAATGGCTAAGTAACTGCAGCAATTGATGCATTACTATAAATTTGATTGAGCAACTTTCAATGTGTCTATTCATGAAAAAAAACCTCATTTTTTTTTGATGTTTATTCATATTTCATTTAGTTTATCTGTAGAGTTTTGCATTCTTTTATTTTGTTCTGTTCTGTTTTGTTTTGGGTTTTTTTCCTTCATTCCAGTGAGAAGGCTGGTGTTGGCGTAATTCTTTTCTTTCTTTGCCAAATCGCACAAAATTATTATTTGTAGTTATTGTATATAAAGGTGTGTGCATACTTGCACATTACAGCTATTATTTAGCTAAATGCCTGAGGCATCTGACAATTCCTGGAAAACCATAAAGCTTTTGTTATAATTATTCTATAATTGTGTATCGTTGCGTGCTCTGTTGTTCCAACACCTGTAAACAAACCAGACAGAATTTTCAACCAAATTTTAAACTGGTGGTATATTTTCCTGAGAATTACAGTCAAAATAGATGGAGAGTTATGCTTAATTTTTGATGGAGAATTTTGTACATGATTTGTTGAGTTTTCTGAGAAGACTAGTATCTATGTTAAAACATTATAAAAGCACAGAATCAGAGAATGATTGTGGTTGCAGAGAACCTCTGGAGATCATCTAGTCCATCACGCCTGCTAAAGCAGGTTCACACAGACCAAGGTGCAGAGGATTATATCCAGGCAGATTTTGAGTATCTCAAGAGAAGGGAACTCCACAACCTCTCTCATCAGCCTGTTCTGGAGCTCTGCTACCCTCACAGTAAAGAGGTTTTTCCTCATATTCAGATGAAACTCCATGTGTTTCACAGAATCACAAAATGGGTAAGGTTCGAAGGAACCACAGTGGGTTCCTAGTCAACCTAGTCCAATGTCTCTGCTCAAGCAGGGTCATCATAGAGCACATGGCATTGAATTGCATCTGGACAATCTGTTCCACTGCTCAGTCACCTGCACAGTAAAGAAATTCTTCCTCATATTCAGGTGGATCTTCCTGTGCATCACTTTTTGACTTTTTGCCCATTTCCTCTTGTCTTATTGCTTGGCATTACCAAGAAGAGCCTGGCTCCATCCTTGACATCCTCCCTTCAGATACTTGCAGACATTGATAAGGTCCACTCTCAGTTTTCTCTTCTCAAGGCTGAACAGGTTCTGCTTCCTCAGCCTTTCCTCATAAGAAAGACACTCCAGTTCCCTCATTATTTTTGTTGCCCTCCACTGGACCCACTCTAGGAACTCCATGTCTCTCTTGAACTGAGGAGCCCAGAACTGGACACAGCACTGCAGATGAGGCCTCAATAGAGGCCTGAATAGAGGAGCAGGATCACCTCCCTCCATCTACTGGCAATGCTCTTCCTAATGCGCCACAGGATTCTCTTGGCCTTCTTGGCCCCATGAACACACTGCTGGCTCCTGCACAGTTTGTTGTCCACTAGGACCCTCAGATCCTTCTCCACTGAGCTGCTCTCCAGCAGGTCAACCCCCAGCCTGTGCAGGTGCATGGAGTTATTCTTCCACAGGTATAGGACCCTGCATTTGCCCATCTTGAATTTCAGGCAGTTCTCCTCTACTCAACTCTTTTCAGTGAAGACTGGTTCAAAGAAGGCATTCAGGAACTTTGTCTTCTCTGTGTCTGCTGTTATGAGAGTCCCTACTTCATTTAGTAATGGGTCCACATTATCCTTTGTTTTCCTTTTGTTACTGATGTATTTGAAGAAGCCCAGAAATTTGTGACCATTGTCCCTTGTCCTGTCACTGGGAACCATTGAAAAGTGTCTGGTCTCATCCTCTTGATATCCACCCTTAAGGTATTTTCATAAGACCCCTTCTCAGTCTTCTGTTCTCCATGCTGAATATTGCCAGCTCTCTCAGCCTTTCCTCATGAGAGACATGCTCCCTTAATACTTTTCACAGTCTGAAGACTTACCAGTGTTACAAGAAACCATTCTCTCATCTCACTTCAGGTAGGAATTGGCAGCATTTTTAATCAAACTCATTTAAAACAACCAGTTTAGATACTGAATTTGAATATTATTGTAGAAGCAACGTGAATGTATAGATGACTTTAAAGCCATTACATGACATCTGAAGTTTCATGTCATGTGATTTCTCAAATATATTATGCTTGTTCCAGTACTTTCTGGCATTTGCTTTTAAGACAATTCACTTTTGACTTTAGTAGTTGCAAAAAGTTCAAAGAAACATGCACTGTTCCCAGCATTCTGGTAGCATTTCGCTTTAGATTTAAGTTTTTTATGAGGCTGCCCAAATATACTTGTAAACAACCCACAGAAGAACAGGAGATATTATACTACTGAAGAATCACATTTCTAGCACAATGTGAGTTGTCCTGTGTGGATTGTTTTAGAAAACAGAGTCTGTACGTAGGTTGGATCTGAATACAGAACAGACCGATGCAAATCCCTTTAACTAGCAATGTGCTAGTTAGTTCATCCCCTAACCAAAATCCTGGTTCATAACTCCTAACCTTTAAAATACATGCTTCCATAGGTTTCAACATACCTAGATTTCACTGGATGGGTTCAGTATTAGTTCGGACTATCTATGTCATCTGAGCCATCACTAGAATATTGGCAGTAGCTGCTTCTTAACCTGACACAAGTATCATTTCTTTTACCTTAATGATTTAACAGTACAGGGCATAGTGTCAAACAGACTTAAAAATCACAGACATACAGATTACTCTTTTAGCTCTTATTTTCAAGGTCAATGTTTAAAAGCCAAAGTTCATAACTTCGTAAATAATAGAGTTCACTGAGGATGACAGTACCTTTCCTCTTTGCTAAAAGTTTTCTTGCTGGTGAACATATGCATTTTGGGGTTTGAGGTGTAGCTTCTTTCATGAAAGATTCTGACATCTTCTAGCTGACATCATGGCTGGGCTTCGTGAACGAAAATTTGGGGAGGGCTCTACCCACATTTGTTACAAGCACGCTGGCGGCTAAAAAGGCCAATAGGAGATAGGCATGTCCGGTTGCAAAAGGCACAGCAGAAAGACTCCTTAGGTGGTATATTCTGCAAGGCACGATTCTTTCTGCATTGTCTTTTCTCCTCAAGAGTGATCCTGCGTGCTTTCTCAAAAGAGCAGTGTTAAAGATAGTGTGTCTCCAGGCCTCCCAATTGGAGGCCAGAGTAGACCAGTTATGATGATCAATATGGCCAAGGCTGAGATGTTGTTTCAGGGAGTCCTTGTATCTCCTCTTCGGGGCTCCTCTCTTGCGGTAGCCAGTGGCAAGTTCACCATAGAGCAAGATCTTAGGGAGGCGGTGGTCCTTCATCCTGGAGACGTGCCCTGCACAATGCAGCTGTGTTCTCAGCAACATGGCCTCGATACTTCTGATTGCTGGTTGTTCTAGCTAAGTTTGTGATAACAGTGGTTAACTCTTGATTTCATCCTTCAAACGTTACTCAAAGAACCACTGTTTCCCAATTACCTTTGTTTGCTGCATGTGCCTATTTTTTAGTTTCTCCTCTCCTTCAGATTCCTTTGAAGTGGATGCACTTGCAGAAGTCCAGTGTTGCAAGTCCAGAAATCTGTTTTATCTCATTTTTATGTGTATCTGAAGGACTCGGTTTTTTTCTAGGAAAACTAGAACAGAGGACAACATTAGATAGTAAGAAGAAATTCTTCCTTGAGGGTGGCAAGGCACTGGAATGGGTTGCCCAGAGAAGTTGAGGATGTCCCATCCCTGGAAGTGTTCAAGGCCAGGTTGGATGGGGCTTTGAGCAACCTGCCCATGGCAAGGAAATTGAAACTAGATGATCCTTAAGGTCCCTTATAAACCAACCATTCTATGATTCTGTGCTTTGTGTTCTGAACACCAAAGATTTCTTGATATGTACCAGGCCATTAGAAAATGTCTAGTACAATTGCCAGTGTACAGGATGAAGGAATTGGTGTGTATCTGTGTATATACAAATGTCTTTTTGACTCATACATAGTCTCTGCTTGATCTATGATTCAGTAAAACCTAACAAATTTATTGCAGAAAACCCATATGGAGTATTTTCTTTCTGTTACAGCTAATCTCAACGTTTGTTGCAATCATTGAAGTCTGTTCCTGTTGCACACCTAGCCTGATTTTATAGACCAAGATGATTCTAAATTTTTCTGGATATTTACTTATTCTGACCTGCACCAAACTAGAAATCCTTTTCAGTTTAGGCTATATTGTTCTTCTCTTCATTTATTCTTTTATAATAGAACACTACAAATTTTCTCTCTTGTTATCTACAGGATGAAAAATTAACTCTTTTGTTTACTGAATCTATTTTGATTATGTATAACTATCACCTTTTTAATACTAAAATGTCAGCACTACTAAAGAATTGTCTTTTCAGAACTCTTTGATTCATGCCTCTACTCCGAGACTGAGAAATGTTGAAGATATTATTACTATTCATAAAGGTTTTGAGACTCTCCAGGGTTCAAGTAGATTTGAGCCTGCAATTGATCTACATTTGTACTAAATGAAGTCTACAGTTTTTATCATATTGTACATTTCTTTTAAAAGAAAAAATATACTTGAGGGGTTAAGGCTAATTTGATAGTTTCCAGCACTTATTTTGTCATATTAGAAATTCAACCAGAACACTAGAAGACCTCACAAAATCGAATACAGTTTGGTTCATTTATTGCTTTGAAGGCTCAAAGAGGTAATTAAAAACCAACATGGATTCTGGGCACTTTTTAATACATACAGACTTTTCCCGTTGTACAGTAAGTGTACCTCAAGGGCCTTCCCATATTCTAGTAGAAGTACTTTCTGACAAATCCACTGAAATTGCCTCCATCAGCCAGATGTCTCTGTTCTTGCCTTCATCAGCAAAAGCAGTGTAGCATTTTAGTTAGTGCTGCGGCTAATATCAGCATCCACAGAGGAGGAAGAGAAGAGTTTGTATGAGAGAAGAGTAGATTTCTGAAGTCAAGTAATTCCATTAGAAAGTGCACTAAAGTTCAGCTGAATTCTCTGGAAGGGGAACCCTATAGTATTATATGCAGTGCCTGTTAATCTCTTAGGAACCAAAGACTGACATGCCTTTGAAAGTTGAATTATTCAGGATTACACATGTTAAAGATATATATGCTAATAGCAGTACTGGAGAAATAATTCCTCGATAATAGCAATAATCTGAATTCATGTCATGGTCCTATCCAATAATGGGAAGATTAAGATTGCATTGAGAACATTGTCAAACTCAGTGAATGCTAGCTTACTTTGCTGATTCCCTGAAAGGGTCCTACTCTTTCCAAACTTGCAAGTGAAATTGCTGTAATCAAAGTTACTTCTGATTTTTGACACAAATGTTTACCTAGAATGCCACTGTTTATTTTCTTCACTGCAGCTGCAAAATACATGAGTCATGAGGCATTAGAAAAATATAAATCATTCTGCAGACAATTAAAATATCGCCCCTGTTAAAAATGTGAAGTGAATGGACTCAGTGATAAATGTATGATTGTGTCTACAAATCAGGAATTTAAGGAAAAAATGCACTTTCTGATAGAAAAAATAAAATTTGACCTGATGCATCTGAGGATAAATACTGTCAAGCTGCTCACTTGGCCTGTTTGAAAAGGGCCTATACTTTATAATTGGAAGGATTAAGTTGTATTTTATCAAATAACTGAATTAGCTGAAAACTCAGGTTTTTCTAAAGAATAAGATAGACCTATCCTTGAAACTATGAAACCCTGACATAATAATTTCTGATTTAGGCTGCCAGGACTTTATTCTCCTTTGGTTAGTGATTGGTTTTTATTCTTGTTTTTTTATTTTAAGATTATGACATTACAAACCTTTATGTCGATACTAAGTGAAATGCGTAGTGTTGGTAGTTGAAAGATTAAAGCCCTAACACCCCATAGATTTTTTTTTTTTTTAAATGTTATTAATTCTGGCAACTGCCTCATTGCATGGCAGGTACTTGTAAATCCATCATTTGGTAACAGATCACCTTGACTGAAACCACACAGGAAGCATTATTTTTACATAAAAGGTATTGCTTCATTTTTGTACTCGTATTTGGGACCTACAGAAATGTGAGCAAAATAATGAAGAAAATTACCCTCACCAGTCTGCCAGATTTTTAAGTGCCATCTTCATTCTCCTGTTCTCTCCTTTTAAGCCGATTCTCCCACCTGTTACGAAACTGTTATGCTTGTCAAAAACAATAAAAGCAAATTATTTCAATTGTTAAGAAGAGTCCTCAAGGTAAGACCATTAGGGAATCCTGCTCATCATTCAGCTGGTCATCCAAAATCTATTTGCTACTGCAGTGTGCGAGCAAGAGGTTCTTTTGCATCCAGTGTTCGAAAGCTGCTTTTTAATTTTGGCCTTGTTTTTTGGTCCAGGAACATCCGTCATACATCAAGTGCTAAATTTACTACCTGACACCGAGAAGCTGTTTATTTTAATGCTATTAAAATGTTACTGAAAAGAAATTAAACTCATACTATGTCAGTTGGCTCTTGTAGTTTCTTTGCATTCATAATTTTGATCGGCATGCTGAATAAAAAGTTTTTCTCAAAAGCATAAATCAAAGTTGTCACATCTTTTGCAAAAGCATGAACATCTCTGAAGGTATTTGTTAAAAACAAAATAGTTTCAAGATGATGAATGTGGTTTTTAAAGCTTTTAAAACCCCATAAATATCAGTAAAGAAGGCCAGTCATTGGTACTCTGGAAAAATATATTTCAAAAATTAATGTTGTAGTATTCCTACCTATTTTAAAATAATGATAAACACATGTTTTTATTATTTACATGTAAAGGAAAACTAGTAGGTGAGGAAGTGATTGCTGAGACATATATATCACATATGTGTATGCAAAAAGTACTTCATACAATCTGAGTAGCTATGCTCATATTATATTTTAAAATTTTGCCTAAAATAAGTTTGAAATAAAATATTCTTAAATAGTTTATCATTGGCTAGGAGAAAGCATTTTTATCTCTCATTTTAGTAATTTCTTGTCTAGTACTTTTCAAAAGTTAAAAACAGAATGTGTGGAAGGTCCTAAATAAGACATTCTCTAACGTAGTGAGGAAGTAACTTATGTAGTCTTTTTTCACAATGACAAAAGCTAAGCACCCACAGATATATCAGGTTCTGTTAAATGCACTGTCCAACTTCCACAAAGTGAATGTATTAGATATGTTTAACACTCCATGAGGAAGCGCAATAAAATAGAAAATGCTGCAGAAAACAACCATCTGGTATGATGTCTATACTAAAGTAACTAGCACTTTTTCAGACTACTATAAAACTCATGAGAGTGCCGATGTTGCTTATCACTTTCTGCTAGCTGCTTATAACCGTAAGCTAAGAATGTTCATGACAGAGATGGAAAAGACTACAGAATACAGTAAAACTTATGCTGCTTCAGCTGATTCATACTCAGTTGCACTCCCAACTGACTTAATAGCATTTGTTGTCTTACTGTGCATTCGTGAAGGAGAATTCCATTTACAAGACATGAGGAAAAGTATGATTTTTTGGGCAGGTGTTTGAGTGATTGTTCAGACACCGTGTCTAATAGAGGAATGAAATTGTGCTGGCATTCTTAGGGATCTGTATGGGCTGAAGGAATGGGCAAGAGGAACGTTCTGGAATTCAACAGGGATAGAAAAAGGCCAATTCCTACCACAGACAGGGAATACCTTGTTCAGCTGTACAGGTTGGTGCTTGCCTGGCTGGGGACAGCTCTGCAGTGAGGGACCTGGGGAGCTTTGTAGATACACACTGAGCGTGAGCCAGCCGTGTGCCCTGGCTGCAGAGACACCCAACAGTGCCTTGGAAGGTATTCACAGGGGCACAACAAGGACATCAAGAGGAGGGATTTTCCCCTTGTGTCCAGTGCATCTAGCATGACACATCTAATGTTGAGCCTCCAGTTACAGGAAGGATATCAACAGGTCCCTGACATCAACAGTTCGTAATCACCCCAGGCCTCTAGGGTGGTCAGGGACTGGGGCATATGCCCCGTGAAGAGAGGCTGAGGCACTAGGAATTGTTTGGTCTGGAGAAGATAAAATTTAAAGGGGAACTAAGAGCAGTGTGCCAGGATCTACAAAGGGCTCTCAAGAAGTCAGAGTCTGGCACTTTATAGCACTGTGTTATGGGAGGATGAGAGATATATGTAGTGAGTTCTGACAGGATATAAGGAGAAACTTTTCACCACTCTGGTACAGTCAAATATTGACTAGAGATAAGTTGCCCAGCAGGGTTGTACTCTCTCTTGCTCTGAAAAAAAACTGAGCTTCTTTGAGTAAGATGTTGAACTAAAGCCTTTCTGAGATGCCTTCCATCCAGAAATATCCTAGGAAAATTCAAAGTCTTTTGCAAAGTGTCCAAAGTTCTGTATGCCAAGAATATCTCAAGTGAGAAGCTCTGGATGCCAGGAAGTTCTGTTACAAATGTCACCTCTCCAACAGAAGCTGGTGATTATGCTCCTGTTGCTCATGCTGACTACTTGTAAGTGTTCTGAGTACTTTCACAGAAATTAGTATGGTTAGAATAAGATATAACCAGTAAGAAAAACAGCAGGTCTAAGCTCCCAGTGCTAGCTAAGCCTTGAGAGGCTTATCACTTCCTCTTCAGTTGGGAATTACATGACAATAACACATCTTAACAAAGTAAAATAATTTGATAACTTTAAATTTGAATAATACCTAATATTTGACAGGAAAAAGATAATGTTGATTCTGGCGTTTTTTCATTATTTATAAACTGATCTGTAGTATAGAAGGACAGCTAAACTGAGCAATATCTAAATTGTAATTATATAAGTAAACCTTTTCTTATTTAACAAGTTTTATATCATTATATGATTTGATATAGGTTTAATAAAGTTAAATTATGCTAGAGACATACAAAATTCATCAGGAAACTCTCCCATGTTAATGTGCAATTTAACTTGCAATACACGTTCACCAGAGTAGAATTTTACTGATTATATTTGCCATGTAAACTACAATATGGTGGTGATGAATGAGTCTTACTGATTGATTGTATGAATGACATAAATAGGAGTCCCACCTAATAACTTATCAGACTGATAAGTAATTATGTAGAGAATTTACATGTGAAAATTAATGTCTGCAACAATAAAAATGTGTCCAACAGGAAAGGGAAAAGACTGTTTAGTGTTCAGTCATTCTGGCTTCAGGAAAGGGAAAAGACTGTTCAGTGTTCAGTCATTCTGGCTTCTCCACTTCTTTTTTACTAGGAGTAAGGATTTCAGGTGCTTCGTTTAGTTCTCACATTGCACAATAAACAGTTAGGTCTTCTTGTAAGGCCTGTGTTATAATGAACTGCATTGAATGCATGGTAAAATCCTGTGGAAGGCTTCTCCAAGTGCTGCTTTAGTTTGAAACATAGTTGGTTTAGGTTATAAAATCCACACAGACAATCTAGAAATTTAAATTCAAGCTGCAACTGCTTAGAAGGACAGGATCACAACCTTATAATACTAACCTTAGTTGTGATCCCATCACTTCAGAAATATTAGAAATATTAAGTAGACTATGTAGAACTACTCAGGCAATTTTTAATGTCTGGTATTATTATGCTATAACTAAAGAATATCAGTGTAAAATCTCCCTTAAAATTAAAGAGAAAAAAAGATTATTTTTCTACTGGTTTTGTTGAGGTGTGTAGTACTGTGGATATAGTCATGAAGATGGTGATGCAGTCTCTCCCTCCTGTGTGACAGGCTAGATGCAGTATTGGCTTTTAGTAAGTGAGAATTCAAACTTTTCCATCCCCCTCCTCCTCACCAAAAGTCTGTACCTGTATAGAGGAAATGAGACTGGTACCATCTTTGCTGAATTCTGAAAAATACTTTAAAATAATTGCTTATTTATTAGGTTTGTTTAGGCTAATCTAAATATTAAAGAATGTTTGCTACAGTTAAGACTGCAGTTTGATCATACACCTTCCAGAAGCTGAATCCTGTGATTCCTGTGAAACATATAACTCCTTCAAGCAGAGAAATAATATTGTCAGCAGTGTTCACTGCATTATGATTTAAATGCAGTGGATACTCCTTTTGATACAGTTATCTGAGCTAGGAGGGATCTTTATCCTCACACTCAACACTGAGAACACTGATGCTGTCTCTGCCATGAATATCTGCCTAAAATCTACTCAGGCTTGTTCTGTCTGCCCATGAGAAAGACAGATCACCCATTCACTTTTTTTATTCTTTCAAAAGTAGAATCCCAAGTACTAATAACTTGCTTCTATATCAGAAAGGGAACTGATTTAATGTCATAATATCACTACACTATCACTCTTTATGCTCTGTAGTTTATTGTTGAGGAGTGCAGCATCTGGAGCAGGTGATTTCACAGGGGAAATTTGTTCAATTTGCATAGTTTAAATTGAATCAGGACTGAAGAGGTTTATTGCCACATAATTAATTGGTAATCAGTGAACTATATGTTATGGCTCAGTATGATAATTGCAATAGATACACCACTGTCCTAGACACTTATAAAATACCTCTATATACCTAAACATTTCTAAACTACCTTCTCTAACCAATCTTAAAGAGTTCTGTGAACACATACACACTCCTGTCCCAGAGGATCTGTGGGTCAAAAATGTAAACCCTAGCTCTCCACACTGTCTCCTGCAGCCCTTAAATGCACACATACAGTGCAATAGCCCACGAGGTGATATACGTACAGAGGTGTGGATTATACATACTGAGGTGTGGATCCCTCCCTGCTGTACTCTGGCACACCCATGCCTCCAACAGAAAGCAACTCCATCAGACATGGACAAATGCCAGCAGGGCGACTTCTAGCAATGTCAAAACAGATTTTCATTGCTGTTCTGTTATCCTCTCCTTTGTCTCCACCACTGCAAATTTTTATGCTGATTTTATAGTTGTCAAGTTGAGTCTTTCTTTGTTTCCAAAGGTTTATGATATTCCCTTGTTTACTGTTTAATTTCTTTTAATGTTGGTTGCTTTCTTCCTCTTTAGTGTCACTAGGTTTGGAGAAAATGCCTTCCAGGGCTGTTCTGGATGGTCCACTCAACTACACACTTGGCACACAGGTTCCTATCTTACCAACTGCTGCTATCCAAGACATTTAGCACAGAGCAGGGACTGTGCAAGTTAATCTCTTGTGACAATTTTGTCGCTGATAATAGTCCTGTGTCGTAGTTCAGCCACACCTCCCAGAAGTCTGGTATCCCTGCCATAAGCTCTTAATATAATTCTTTAGTTGTATGCTCTGTTATCAATGGCATCACAACCCTACTTTACGTAGGCTTACAAAACTATAAGAATGGTGATATTAGTTGAGATCAATGGCCTGTGTGATTGGCAGCAGTTGCCAGCAATAGATGTTTAAGAAAGAATATGGAAAATGTAGTGATTTTTCTTGAAAATCTTCTCACAGCCTCCAACATGTGTGACTCAGAGATATCCTAAGCCATAAATAGCAATTTCAATCTAACATATTTCTCTTTCATGACAGTCTTTAATTCTCTATGAACCCACAGTAGTGGGTCACTATCCCTGGAGGTATTTTACCAATATGCAGATGTGGTGCCTGGGGACATGGTTTAGTGGTGGATTTGGCAGTATTGAGTTAACAGTTGGACTTAATGGTCTTAAATGCATTTTCCAATATAAATGATTCTATTACATGGTGTGAACTAAATGTTCACTCAGATCTTCAGTTTGCCATTTTATTATACCCTTATAGTCCATAACTAAATTATAAACCCCATTCCTAGGCAGAACTTTAAGTACTGTGGTATTAGCATTATGAAAAGGATCTAGACTTTCTAGATCTATCTGCCTTTATTTGTGTGAGGAAACGTCTTATATAAATTGAGATCCCAAGTGTTATTGCTCAACACGTCTTAATTCATGCAGTCTGTATTCTGTGTATGTGAAGAGGCTTTTCGTAGAACCAGGTAAACCTTTGGACCAGAAATTCTTTGGCCCTGGGGTCCCATGGTTTTCACTTTTTTTTTTTTTCTAGATACTGTTTTTCTAATAATCAATTTCTTAGGCTGAATTGTGCTGCAGTTTAGTAATATTACCTACAAATGGTGGCTTTTCTTCTTGTAGTTTCTGGTCTATGGCTGCAGAAGGTTGTTTGCAACAGATCTCATGTTCCCGTCCTGCCCTATATTCTGGTATCACACAGGGGACATATGCAGGGATAGTAAATGTGTAGGCATTCCCATCAGACATGGCAAAAGAGCAAACAAAGTTGTCTTTATTTTAGGTCTTATAACATAATAACAGCAATAATAATAACATTAGCAATATAAGTAATAATGGTAATAATAAAAATAATGCACCTTCCTTAGATAAATTCTTTCTGTGATTTATAGTACATTACAATTAATATCATAGTATTGTAACTCTTTAAATCCAAAAAGCAACTTATTCTAGATCCATTAGGATGCGTTTGCTTAGAAATTTTACTTTCTTTTCACGATAAAAAAAATTGAAATTAAAAATAAGTTTTGCTTATTATTTATTTAAAGATGAGAACATCAGAATCATAATGTATATATTCTAAAATATATAGCAATTCTTAATGTCTGAGTTGTCACCAAGGGATTAAGCTATATAATGTAGACCACCTAGAATAAAAATTGAGAAATTAGAACTGGAACTTGAGACTAGGTCCAGTTACTTGCTATCTGAGATTTCTAATGATCACAGTTTGACTCTGTATTGGCTTTAAGAACTTTACCTTAGCATTTATTTTATGACTGTGGTTTTAAAAAAAAAGACATTAGAAGAAATTTTTATAATTCTAAAAATGAAATACCATAATTTTTTTTAAAAAAATCTCTTACTGATGTGGTTTAACCTCAGCCAGCAACTAAGAACCATACAACCGCTCACTCACTCATAACCCAACCCACATGGGATTGGAAAGAGAATCCAGAAAAATTAAAATCCATGGGCTGAGATAAGAACAGTTTAATATTTGAAATAAAATAAAATATAATAATAATAACAATCATAAAAACAACAAGGGAGATAAACATATGAGAAAAAGGAGTAAGACCCAAGAAAAATGAGTGATGCACAACATCATTGCTCACCACCCACTCATTGGTGCTGAGCAGTGATCAACCCCTCCTGGACAACTCTCCCCAGTTTATACACTGGTCACGACATTCTGTGGTATGGAATATCTCTTTGGACAGTTCATAGGAGAAAGATTCATGTGAGTGTTTTGAAACATAGATGTCAACTTCATTATACTATTACTGAGGCTGTGAGGCCAGTATGGCTGGGGATTACTTTTTAGTATTGCTGTTAATAAGTTCAGATTTCTCTAAACTGCTATCTTCTGTGGTCTGATTTTAGAATTGGAAACCAAAATTTTCACCTGTGCACCAAACCTAATCCCCTAAGCCCAAGTAAAACTATTCTGTCATTATGAATGTTGCAGCAGAGGGGCATCCGGACATACAAGAACAGCTGTCTTCTTGCTGCTGTTTGCATTGCAAAGGTGTTGGGCAGTGCCAGGAACATTCTCTCTTGTTGTAGAACTTGAATTCAGAGTGCTATTTCAAAAGAAAGAGCAGTACATAACAGTGTACTGTTAACAAGGTCCTGAAATGAGAAGGCCATGTACAAGAGCAGAAGTGATTAGGGCATGCATGGAAAGCAGGGGTCAGCCTTTCATAAAGACTAGCTGTTGTGGGCAAACCATTTAATTTGCTCATCCTGCATCTAGAACTTCTTCACAGAACTAATTTTAAATAAATGTCTCTGAATCCGATAACGTTAGGGAGTTGAAACAATAAAACGTGAAGAAAAAATATGAAGGGAATTATTCTGCAAGTAAGTGTAGGTCACAGGTCAGCTGTCCAGGCTGTGCTGCCTCCTGGCTTCTTGTGCATCTCCTTGCTGGCAGAGCATGAGACACTGAAAAGTCCTTGACTTACAGTAAGCATTGCTCAGCAACAACTAAAGCATCAGTGTGTTATCAACATTATTCTCATCCTGAACCCAAAACACAGCTCTGTGCCAGCTTCTAAGGAAAAAAATTAACTATATTCCAGCTGAAAACAGGACATTTTTAAAGCAAACAAACAAAGAAAAAAATAAACTCAACATGTTATACATTAGAGAATATGAATCATTTGGGCTACAAGCATTACAAATTAGGAGGATAGAAATTTCTTTGGGAAAATATTTTATGGGGTGTAACAGACTTGGAACTTTCAACAGCGTGACTAATGAATTATCCAGCTTTACGCCAAACTGAAGCACACTTCATCACTGCTTAAAACTAATCAGGGAATGCTAGTTCCCTTTATCATCGTGGACAGTAATGAATGGAGAAGTTGCACACTAGAATCTGCATGTTTTGTGACAAATGTTGATTTAGTGTTACATGATTTTACAGTGTGTTAATTATGTCCTGTGTGAAGTGGGATAGGGCAGCAATGCTGTCACCCCACTTAGACAAAGCCAAGACCATAGAACTTTGTCTCTGTATGATGGCTGTGCTTGGAGGTGCTAAGACCTCCAAGTATAACAGTGTAAGTGCAGGATGAAAGACATATCCATTGACTGCAGGGGAGCACCTTCCACACCGAGATCTCTCCTGGGCAACAGGGCCATCCCTGCCGGGATCTCTCCTCCCCTCCTGCCCTCCTCCCGCTCTGCCCACGGGGCTCGCAGGGCTGTTTCTCGCCCGGTTCCCCTCACTCAGCCCTGGCTGCCGGGCAGTGTTTTGCCTTTCCTTGCCCAGGCTTTTTCCGGGGCTCTCACCCTCCCATCCATGGCTGAGGGGCTAAGCCATGCCCCGCAGAGGGGCTACCCCAGCAGATCCAACACCCGGACACCTGCACCCAATTTGTAAGTATGCAGAAAGGGAAACTAGCATTTTCTTAGAAGTCTGTAAGGCTAGTGACCAGCTCAAATTTGAAGAGCCACTTAGTTCTGTGAAGCAGAAGACTTTATATCAGATTTAAATAGCACACAATTAGTTGGTTACTTGTCTTTTTCAAAAATGCCTTAAATTGATTTTCATGAAGTTATTTTCCCTAGACAACCAATAAAGTGAGCTGCAGTAATGATGTACCAGTGTCAGACTATTGCCTGTGAATCTTTAATGACCTGTGGGGTGTTTGCTAGCAACATCCAGAAGGGTGGCTGCTTCCTCCCTAAGGAGATGAAAAAGGCAGGAAAAAGGAGAGAGAATCACCCGCCTTTGTGGGAGGAGGGAAAGAATTAGGAGGACAGACTACAAAAAATCCCACAACAACACAGAAGGATGAGGCACAGACAAGGAAGATAGCCAAGGGATGTAAAAGTGAACAAAGAGCAGAGGGGAGAGGGAGAGAACAGGAGGTGGAAAAAGTTCACATGGAACTAGAAAGAAATATGTAAACATAGGTACATACTTAAAATCATAGAATCTTAGAATAGTTAAGGTTGAAAAAGACCCTTAAGATCATCAAGCCCAATCATCAACCCAGAACCTCCATCATGTTCACCACTAAATCATATCTTCAAGTGCCATATCCACACAGTTTTAGAACACTTCCCGGGATAGTGACTCCACTACTTCCCTGGTCAGTCTATTCAAATGCTTGACAACCCTTCCCATGAAGAAGTTTTTCCTAATATCCAATCTAAAACCTCCCCTGAAGTAACTTGAGGTGATTTCCCCTTGTCCTATCACACGTTACTTAGGAAAATAGACTGATACCCACCTGACTAGAATCTCCTCTCAGGTAGTTGTAGAAAGCAATAAAGTGCTCCCTGAGCTGCCTTTTCTCCAGGCTAAACAACTTCAGATCCTCATCCACTCCTCATAAGGCTTGTATTCCCTTCACCATCTCCCTTGCCTTCTCTGGACTTGCTTCAGCACCTCAATGTCTTTGTCAGTGAGGGGCTCAGAACTGAACACAGAACTTGAGGTGCTGCCTCACCAGTGCTGAGTACAGGGGGACAATCACTACCCTGGCCCTGCTGGCTACACTATTGCCAATACAGGCTGGGATGCCACTGGCCTTCTTGGCCACCTGGGCACACTGCTGGCTCATGTTCAGCGGGCTGTCGACCAGGACCCTCAGATACTTTTTCACCAGGCAGCTTTCCAGTCACTCTTTCCCAAAAACGTAGCACTGCATGAGGTGGTTATGACCTGGCAGGACCCCACGCTTCACTTTGTTGAACCTCATACAATTGACGTCAACCCATGGATCCAGCCTGTCCAGATGTCTCAGCAGAGCCTTCCTACCCTCCAGCAGATCAACACTCCCGTTCAACTTTGTGGGAGTGCACTCGATTCCCTAATCTGAGTTATCGATGAAGACTTTAAATAGAACTGCCACCAGTACTGAGCCCTGGAGAACATCACTTGTGACTGGCCACCAGCTGGAGGTAACACCATTTACCACCACTCTCTGGGCCTGGCCAGCCATCCAGTTTTTTTACCCTTACATTACTTTCCTAACATGTGAATATAAGTAGGGTGCCTTTGTCTGAGGACAGATTGCAATTGCAAACAGGAAGGAATGTGTCCCATCAGGAAGTGGCTTTTGTGAGATTTGATATGACATCTGGAAACATCCATGCACATTTGGGAGGCGAGCTATGTGTTTCAAGCATTAAGATAATGGAAAAAGTCAGTCCTTGAAATAGGGAAGTAAAAGTCATATAACCCTAATTATTTATAAAGTACGTATGTTTTTAATTTGTAGGCTATTAGTCCCTTAGGGATCTTTGCTACCCAGCTATAGAATCACAGAATCATTTCTGTTGGAAAAGAACTTTAAGATCATGGATTCCAACAGTAAACTAAACACTGATGATCCTTGCGAGTCCCTTCCAACTCAGCATATTCTGTGATTCTGTGGTTCTGTGATACGTGTTTTTGAAAATGTTTGCTAAATATAGCTTTTTTATTTCTTGACAAGTAGTTTAACTTTATTTAAAGTACTTTTAAATGTTACTTCAATAAGGTTTCTAGGACACATTTTAAAACACATTTCTAAAATATAAAATACAAATTCTAAAATACTTTTCTAAAATAATACAACTATGTTTCTGGAAATGTGGTTTCACAGAAAGATATTGTGGAGAAATCTAGTATGAATGGTTCACTTATAGACTAGATAATTCTGAATGACTCCAATAAGCTTGTTTTTGTGTACAGCCACAAAATTAATTTCCTGCACCTGCAAATCCTGTTAATAGGATATAGATTGCATATTTTGCCTTCTAAATTTTGTGTTTCTTAGATGTAAATAATAACACTATTTTCAATAATGTGTCCAAATTAAGGGTGGAGAAAACGAAACAACATCCAAAAAACACAACAAAAATTTCATCTGGTAAAGTGCCTCTGGCTTAGTGGATAAAACAAGAAATCAATTGGGTGAAATATTCAATCTTATGTGTTTGCTATTTCTATTAAATACCTTCCAAGGGAAAAACATGTCCCTCTCTTACCTTCATTTTCCACATGTCGTTACAAGCCAGTGACACCAGTGATACCTATAGCAAGAATATATTAGGAGAAAAATTATACATTTATCTTTGGTTCTGTGGCTTGATATTTAACTTAAGTAATACTGGAGCAAGTGTGCTAGACTCTGGTAATGATACACTGATAAAAGTGAGAATTCAGCTATTCCATTCTATAAATAGATACAGATGTGAATGCTCTGCTGGCCACAAATTGCAAACCTGTGTATCTGCCAACCACTCATTTGTTTGCCATCAATTTTGAGCCTTTAAGAGATAGTACACAGTGCTAACTGCAGCTTGTTGGCTGGTTCACAAAGAATACAGTGTGAACAGGCTTGAAAAACCTGTGTTTTGCAATAACAATGGGCTGCATACTATCAATTTTCTTTGTGATCTGAAGATCCAAAATTGGAATTCTAGGGAAGCAAAGCAACGTCAGTTACCATCAGCTTCCAAAGAAGACAAAATTCTTTAATGTTACTTGTGAGGAAAATGATAATTTCCAGTAAACTACAAATGTATTTAATTTGTTCTTTTGTATATTTAGGAGAGAGACTGAGAAGCCTCACTATATGAGGTTTCTCAAATATATGCTAATTTCAAAAAATTAGTGTGAAACTTTATTTGAGTGATGATTGGCTCCACCACTTTTCTCAAAATGGTTATGTATTGATATGAGGTGTTTAATTAATCCTACCCATAGTACATTTCTAACCTTACAAAATTACAAACGGTTGCAGTGACTAATCAGGGCCACATAATATGGCAGGACATGGAAGTGCTTTTTTCTTTCAGTCTAAGCTAAAGATGCTATTTACCTTTGGACATGCATTCTATTTAGATCTTTTGGTACTACATTGGCTAAAATGGAATTCTGCATGAAATGGATTCCTTACCTATTGAAATACTTGTATAGGCATTGTATAAGCTAGCATCTGCTCCTTCCACACTGCCCTCTCCAAAAGAGAACAGAAAAAGTAAGTACATCAGTATTCCTATCACAGGAATGTAGAGAGAGAAATGTGAGAAAGATGGGTGGGTTTTTTTCTGCTGTATAAGAAGCAGTGCTGAGAAAGGGTAGTACTCAACACAGCTTCAGCAGAGCTTCATGCGTAACTGCTTTGCTGAATATAGTAAATTATGTCCATTTGGTCCTTAAACAACACCAAGAGAACTTCAGAGGCAAGGATTTAACTTTTACTGAAAACATCAAAAGCTTATATCCTGAATGATCTGACAGCTATAAAAAACTATATTTAGTAGTGTTTTCTTAAATTTGGTTCAAATTCTTTCTTAAGTTAAAATTAGGTTATTTCTTGTTTTCTCTGCAATGTGAAAAAATCCAAACAAACTTTTAATTACTATTAAATGTTCCCCTTCGGATAGTTCATTTGTTGCTGCTGGTAATTCACTAGAGGAAAAGAGCTACTCTGTTACCACACATTGTTGGACCAAAGGGAATTACATCTATATGTTACCTATGTATTTGTTTCTCCTGCCCCACGCGTCTCTCCCCCTTTCCAAAAAGTATAAATATTTACCTATTTAAGTGAAAGATTTATGGAATGTAATATTAGTTTCAATATCTTGCAACATTTAAAAATGTTGGTGAGAAAAAAAATATTTAATTTACCAAGTCAGACAGTAATTCAATTTTCTGCAACAAAACTGTTTGTTGCTTTTCTTTGTTTCCTTTCTGCTTCTTAATAGTATAGTTATTAAACAGTAAATGTTGAAATTGTTTTTCCCAAAATAAGCACAATTTTCCTTTTACCTTGTGAAAGTCCTGAAAGCAAGTTAGGGACTCATGTTTTCTTGCTCCTTATCTGTTCCACAGTATTCAGTCTGTTCATTTACAAACCCAATGGCTAGAAGTGGATGGACTGAGATGGGAAGCTCCCAAGAATGAAAGGATATTTTTCAAGACAGAAGATATTTTCAGGGAAAGGAAGTAATTGTACCCAGTCATCACCTGTTTCATAAGAAAACTCCTATGGAATGGTCAAATCTTTGAGTTTGGTTTGTCTAGGCAGTTTTTGTGCTGGTTTAAAGGTAAACCATCAGGGGAAATGAACTTAACTCAAAAGAGAGATTATAAATCAGAATAACAATTTAATAAAATAATACAAAAAATACGGTTTTATAGACAAACAATTGGTTTTAACCCACAAAACCCAAATGTATAACCCAGCACTCTCGGGCATGAACAGAGTGGTGTTCGTTGGGCCCCCTGAGTCCAAAGTAAAAGGAGAGGGAAAAACACCTGTTGATCAGAGTGCTGTTGCAGTTTGGGCTAGAGTGGTGGTCTCAGTCTGGTTGAGAGTGGTGGTCACAGTCCTTCTCTGGATCACACGAGTGATTAAAAAAGTCCCAAGACTCCAAGATTATATATCCTCCAGTTCAGGCAGGAATGCCCAGTACCTCCCTGAGGGCGGGGAGTTCCACAATGGATATGAGGACAGGAGCATCCTCCTATCTTGCAGGCCTCTTAACACCTAGTTTATAGCCTGAGGAGTCAGGCTGCTCTGGGCAGAGGGTATAAATGGTCTATTGATAACAGTTTCTGGGAAATGGCATGGAAGGCTATAGAATACACAGTTTTGGGTTACATCCATACAGTGATGAACTGGTCCCAGCTGTTCTAATTAGGACAGTTTTGTAAAGTTAGTACCCTTAAAAGACTGAAAAAGCTTTTAAAGTAAAAACCAGGTTTCTTTTTTCTTTTTTTTTTTTTTTCTTTTTTTTTTTATTTATTTTTTTTTTAACAGAAACACAAACAGGCAATTTTTAGAAACAGAATGACTAGCTAGGAGTACTTAAAGAATAAATTATTTGTAAATAAAATTTCCCCTATCACTCTGTAGTTGTGGTACAGTCTTTTATTTCAACTTTTATTTAAACTGAGTAGCCAAGACTTTCCAGCTGCTGCAAACTCTGCAGTCTTCTTTATGTCTCCAGTCAAAGTCCCCACTATCACCTGTAAGGCCTGACTGTGTCTTCCATGTCCTGCACTTTAATTTTCAGGGTTTCAGCTGTGCTACATACTCACTGTTTTCTGACCACTCACTCATTTTCCACCATGTATCTCTTCTACACTTTTGAAATATATCTTCTCTGTGCTTGTTTGTTCACTGCAGTATATAATGCACTCTCCAGACCCAAACTCATTACTTGTTTTTTAAAGAATTACCATATATGTTACATAAACAAGTAACATACCCTGTGACATAACACCACTGAGATGTCAAATGCTGTTGGATAGAAGGAAAGAGAACAGGAAAGAAGAGAAAATAAAGGATTATGAGTAACACAGCTATGTAGTCCTTTTCAGAAGGAAGCTGCTGTGCAACTCTCCCTCATCGTCATGTCCCATGATAGCTTTTGGGTTTGGTGGTTTTTTTCTGGTTAGGAAGGGGATCATGTCTTAGGACCGTCTTAGAGACCTCAAGATTGTAAATCTTATGTGGAAAGGGGAAAATATCTGAAAAGATAAGGGCTTCGATCATATCCCACTTTAGGACATATGTTTCCCAGCAAGTGCACCAGAGGTAGCACAAGGTCTGAGCATATTTTTTACGTCTTTTTTTTTTTAACTCTTTGAGAAATTCACTTGTATATGGGTATAATTACTGTAGACTGCTAAAATTAGTTCAATGCTTAATTATTTTGATGTAGTGATAGACATGATAAAATGCTCCCTGGTGCCTCAAGTAGATTCTTGGCAGAAGATATTAGAGAGATTTGACTGTGCCCTTCACAACTAGGAGTCACATGTATTCTGCACAAAACTGTTTGTGACAGACTGAAGTGAATGAAGATTGAGTGTTCAAAATCTCAGTAAATGTAGTTAGTAACACAAAATGTGAAAAAGAACTAGGAGTGTTTCTTTACGGTTTTCTGTAAATTGCTGTATTTTTATTTAAAAGATCTACGTTTTACTCCCTTGTAAGTATTTGTTTCCCAAAACACTTGAACTAAAAATTATTTCTCTAGGGCTACCATATATTTGTTTCTGATAGCTAAATATATGTGAAGAAGAAAGTGAGCACATTCTTAAATTCTTATAATTTTTTGTAAGAATTTTTTTTCCTTGAAGGGCTTTCACATTCAGCCTTCAAATGAATACATTTAACCTGAATAGTAATTGGTGATTCAGTGGCCTTGATTAGAACAATTTGGTTTTGCTTTAAAGTGATTATTGCATAAGCTTTAGATAACTCCAGGGAATGGAAAATAATTTTAAAACAAACAAACAAACAAACAAAACCAAAATCAAAACCAAACCAAACCAACCAAACAAACCAAACAAAAGAATCCCAACCAACCAACCAAAACCAGACAAGAAAACCTTAACCCTGTCAAAACCCATCTTTATGTTTTAAACCACCAATAGGTTAGTTTTCACTCCAGAATATTTCCCCCTCCCTTATCAACTACCAGAACTTTTTTCTGCATCTTCAATTCTCAATTATACATAAGATATTCTCAAGAAAGAAAACCACGTGAACACACCGTAGAATCTTAGAATAGTAGTCTTTAAAAATATATACAAAAATTTATATGGAGTTAACTCAGATTATTACTTTAAAGAAAATGAAATTGTGTTTGCCCCAACATCTTGTAAATAAATAAATAAATAAGTAAACAAGAGATTCTGAGCATTTTGATGTACCACTCCAGCACTTTTTATTGTTGAACTATGTTCTTCTTTGAACAGAAGATGAAAAGTTACCTACCTTACTTTTCATGCAAAGACATCTACAGTAACTTCCCTCTGTTAACTGATGCTGACAGTTCAAATGCTCCTTTATGGCAAGCAGTATTTACAGCTGTTCTTATGGAGAAATGCACAAGTAAAACCATTCTGTCATTATGAATGTTGCAGCAGAGGGGCATCCGGACATACAAGAACAGCTGTCTGCTTGCTGCTGTTTGCATTGCAAAGGTGTTGGGCAGTGCCAGGAACATTCTCTCTTGTTGTAGAACTTGAATTCAGAGTGCTATTTCAAAAGAAAGAGCAGTACATAACAGTGTACTGTTAACAAGGTCCTGAAATGAGAAGGCCATGTACAAGAGCAGAAGTGATTAGGGCATGCATGGAAAGCAGGAATCAGTTTCTTGTAAAAACTAGTTGTTATGGGCAAACTTTTTAATTTGCTCATCCTGCATCTAGAACTTCTTCACAGAACTAATTTTAAATAAATGTCTCTGAATCCAATAATATTAAGGAGTTGAAACAATAAAATGTGAAGAAAGAATTTGAAGGGAATTATCCTGCAAGTAAGTGTAGGCCTCTATCTAATAAAGAAGAGTGAGTTTTCATTTATTTATAAGTTCTGGTGTTTCTGAAGCATGTGCATTTTGCTTCATCACGTGAACTGTTATCTATTTTAAAACTGAGAGTGCCTCACAGAAGGGATGCAGATCTTAGAACACTGGAAGTGAAACAACTGCAAATTTACAAATTAAAAACTGTCAACAATTCCTTATATACCTGGAAGTTCATATCCTTCTTGAAATTATCCATGGAAATCATTCTATGAACACTAAAATTGTGGAATATGAGGCACCATCTGATCGAGTGAATTGACAGCATACATACCCGATACTCATAAAGGATAAGACTTGGTTCTCTGAAATGGTCTTCATGCCCACAGGAATTATAGAGTACATTTATAAAACCCTTTCCTTAAAATAAATAAAAAATTCATCAATGAGGTATGTCACTGCAGTGTGAAACTTGATCTGGCACCCAAGTTTACTGATTGATTCTGACAGGGGATGAAATTAGGCAAGGAACTTTCTTGTTTTTATAGTTCAGTTTGCACAGGTACAAAATAGGAAATAATAATGCTCTTGTTGCCTTACAAGCTATTTTCAAATCTCTTGTAAGATCACTGTATAAAAGTATAAAGTATAAAAGCCTTCTCTATGAAATCCTTTTCCATTTCTGAAAAAAATTCTTGGCATTAATCAACACACTGATGCTCTGGCAATATGTGGAAGAATATAATTCCATTTTTGTTGTACTGCATAACACTGAGATAATGGTTTAAGGCAGCTCAGAGACATTTTCATTTTTCAGTCTTTGCATTCCCCTAATGTGGGTTCTTCCTGAATAATTTCCATATTATGCAGGTTGTTAAACATACTAAAGTTTTGCTTGCAGTTACCAGATTTCCATCAGAAAGTCTTGCCAATGATACAGCTGTAGATAACTACATCAAGTGTAAAATAATCATATAAACTAAAACTCCTTCACAGATCATTTTCCAAATAAATGTGATCCCATGATTTTCTTATGGAAGAGGAAAAAAAAAAGTTAGGCCGATTCTCATTAAAAAGTTGTAAGTTATTAGCTTCTAATTAATGACCCTTAATGTTTCTTATCTTCATTATTCGGTAGATCAGATAACTTTTTACAGTATCATGTAATGGTGTTTCTTCATAAAACCCAGTTCATATAAATATACAAAGTTGGCACCAGTAGTTCAGTCAATTATTCCAGTATATGGAGAACTTAGCACAATTTAGTAATGCTAAAGTCAGGTTCCCTTCAGAATATTTCAAGTTTTGTCTACCATCCCACTCAGAATATTTAAAGTGTATTACATTGGGATACTGTGTGATTGCTATGCATGCTTCCCTTTTGGAAACTTAAATAAGAACAGTCTTGCTGGACTCAACTTTTTCTGGCATACATAGTAATTGTATTTTAAAGAGGAAACAATATACTATTGTTCTGAACTTTAAGGCAAGTTAACCTTTCTGATACTTGATAGAAGAAAGCTACTTTTACAAAATTGTATTTAGTTAATTTATTCTGCAATAATAATGATTGTAGGAAATTTTTAGGATCATAAATCAGTTCTGTAAATAGGATTCAGATGGAAGTCAAAAATGTAAATACTGCTGCTAGGGTTTTTTAAGAAATTGCTACAAGGGTGGGGATTTTTTGCTTGTTTTGCTGAAATTTCAACTCTACTAGAAGGTAATTTACAGCTGTTCAGTACACGTATGTGCATATTCAAATATGTGACTGACAGACTGCTATTTGGTGTGCATGGGATTCCCAAATATAATCTTTTTCTTTATTTTTTTTTTTTCTTGCCTGAAAAATCTGGTATCCTATTATCTATAAAGGCCAGTATTGCTGCATGAAGAAAAGACCATAAACATCCATGTTCCTTCTCTACAACAAGCAATAGGAGAACTTTCACCATTCTATCTCCAGGGTTTCTGTGGAACACTTGTGGAAAATATGGCCTCACAGCAGCTGTCATTTTGTTGCAATTTTTGCCTTTCCCCAGTTCAAAGGCTGAAGGAATATATTTATATAGTACTAAAATCAGGAAGTCTTGTTGTTTTGTTTTTTTTTTTTAATATCTGTTTTTTGCTGACTACAGCCTGCAATGTCCCAGAAGTTAGTTAAGCTTGGGTTCCCCTTTTTTTTTTTAATGATTTCTCCTTGCTGCCTGCTGGAAGCCATTTTCTAATTTTCAGTTTGAATGTATCCATGGTTATCTTGATTATATCTGTCTGTTACAGTGTATTTCAGTTCAAGTATCCATTTTCTTTCATTTGATTTTAAACCCATTAATTAGTATAGAGAAATTCTCCTGACTTACTCTGTGCTATTAGGGAACCTGTCTAATTTAGTTGCCTTTCTCTGTACTTGTGTGTATTTATTTTCATCTTTTCCTTCTGTGTGTAATCTGATTTTGCACAAAAATAAAGTTCCTGGTGAAACAAGGGTCAATACTTTTTGTTTTTACGATGACATCACCTTATCATCCAGATTGTGTATGATGAAAACATGGACTCATTAGTTCCTTTTCTTTTACTTCTCATGTCATACCCCAAATTACTTAGTATCAAAAGTATGCTTTTGTGTCCAATTTCAGTTCCTTTATTCTAGTTATGAAGTTGTTCCTGCATGATAATCCATCGCCTACCATAGTGATGATGTCTCCTAGCTGTTTTAATCAGATATAATCAAGAAGCGCCTACTTTTATGACCAAATAGTTAATGAAAACATTAATTACAACAAAGCCAATAGATGAAAAATAACTTTCCACTCACCACACAGGTCCTACGTGAACTTACTGTTTCCTGTTAACCAGTTACTCTTTCATAAATACTTTGGCTAACATTTATAGGGTGCCTTTTTTAAGTGTTTTAATGCAGTGCACTGATCTCTTCTATGTCCCTTGAATTGATAGGGTATGAATTTCTGTATTTTTATCAAAGAAGAGTGTTAGTATGAGAAGGTGATTGCTGATGTCTACTTTTATCTTTTACATTGCCCTTAGATGTGTTCCTTGAAAGGTCTTTCTTGTTTAATTGCCATTGTCTTTCTATGACTGTCACAATTCTGGAAGACAAACAGTATGTTCTATCCAGTTGGAATGTTTTTAATGCAATTCAAAGTGACAGCTTCTGCCAGACTTGAAAAATCTTTAGTGAAAACAAGTTTCATACTCAGAAAAATTCCTATTTGTTTTGTTAGGCTTTTAAAAATTATTTTAATGCCTAAGTCTTGCTAACCTCCTTCCCATTAATCTAGATAAGTGAGCAAGTTTGTATTACTGCAGTGTTTTTATACAGCTTTTCTTTAAACAAGCAGACAGTTGGTAATGTTCTCACCCACTTGAAAACTGTTAATGGGGGTTTTTCTTTTATTTATTTTTTATCTTCAGTAGTGAAAGACTTCCACCAAAGTAAGTATAGACACTGAAGGATAACTGTTACTTATTCAAGCAGTAAAACTCTGCACGCCTATGAAACAGTAATTCAGTTTCTATGTGGACAAGGTACTAAACTCCATTGCATGCTTTTCTGGTAAAAAACTGTTAACAGTTGTCATTGATACACAGTGCAGACCTTCACAAATATCCTTGCAGAGAGATAATCTAGGGACAAAGTAATACTTTGTAGGTTAATATCTTGGCCAAGTAACTAACCACAGTTAATAAGAGATAAGGCTTTAAAAAATAGTTTAAAAGTACCACTTGATGGTAATGCCATTTCCAGGTCTTTTAAAGAATGAGGATGGCAACCCTTGTGATATCTTTTTTAATTGTGTATAAAACTTGCTTACTTCTGGGGAAGTAAATTAGATGTTAATAGAAACCAGGATTCTATACGGATTAGGTTTGGATTTAATATTTAGCTAAAATATATTGGTATAGATATAAAAATGTTCCTTATTCACTCAGACCAGTTCCATCATCTTTTCTTTCAAATTCCTGAATTATATGTTCTCAGCTGTTGTGAAGTCACTTTTCAGTAGAGTTTATCTTCTGTCTAGTAAAATAAAAATAGTTCAAGAATACTTCATTAAACATGAATAATAGAAAATATGCATTATATGTATTTTGTATATGCATTATACAAAAAAGAAAGTTAAATAGCAGAACACAATTTTAAAACAAGTTTAAGCTTTTTTTTACACTGTATTGGTTATACTATCTCTGCTTCATTTCATTAATTTTACAGGAGGTTATAGAGGAATGTAATGATAATTTTCAGTCCTCTGTCAGATCTACTCCTGTATTTAGTTATCATTCTTACTCTGTCCTGGGGCAATGGAGCTCAGCATAAAACCTTTTGTTGACTTCAATGAATGTTGAATTGGGTACTATATATGGAGCACACTACCTAGATATTTATTTTGCAGGCTGTAAGTACATACAGAAAATAGTCATAACACTTTGGAGAATCAAGCAGTTCACTTTCTAAGTTTTGTCATTTAGAGACAATTTGGGCAACAGCTATGAGCATTAACACACATAGAGGAGGGTATGTTATGAAAATCCAGAAACAGACATTTTTTCTGACCAGCCCCCCTGCCATGGGCAGGGACACCTTTCTCTAGTTTAGGTTGCTCAAAGCCCCATCCAACCTGGTCTTGAACACTTCCAGGGATGGAGCATCCACAGCTTCTCTAGGCAACCAGTTCCAGTGCCTCACCACCCTCAAAGCAAAGATCTTTTTCCTAATATCTAATCTAGACCTACTGTCTTTCAGTTTAAAACCATTACCCCTTGATCTATCACTACATGCCTTTGTAAATAGACTATTTCCTGAGTTAATAGTGATAATATAATGAAAGAAGCTTCTCCATTGAAAAGAAATTATTTCAATGTTGAAAGGAATTGTTAGCATAGAAATATCTCTGACATAAGTGTTATAATGCCAGTCATAATTTCTCAGAAGTACCTTCAAGAAGCAACTACATTCACAAGATTTTGAGTTTAAATTTGGTGGATTATGAGTGGTCTGGTGGATTATGAGTTAACTTGAAATTTTTTCTACTGAAACCCTTTTTGAACTATTTAACTACTCCTTATGATGGTAGTTTATAATCCAGGAAAATGCTTTTTGATTAGGAACAGCCCATTGTTTCAAAGGACATTGCATAGTTAAGAAAAATTAAATGTACTTCACAAATGGATCCTGAAAAAGTGTTATTTTCCTACTTGGAAAGGATTGCAACAGAGAATGTTGATGCTATTAACTTCCACTTAGTTGCAGAAGGGAATAGAAGGGAACATTCTTCTCATCAAACACATTCAAGGAATTCTGATTTAGTCACAGTATTATACAGCCATTAGTTCAGATTGGGGCATTATAACCTAGATGAGCAGACAACAGGCAGCTTTTTCTGGGCTGAATCAGAGTACAGGAAGAATTTTCAGCAGAAGAGTGCTTTGTACTTCAGCTAGTCCTTCCTCCAACATCACAGTAGCATAGCTCAATCATAGCCTGCATGTTAAGACTGTCATAGTATTTGAATTGTTGAGTGTGTACAAGTTTTGGAAAACAATCTTATATGTGCATATTATATATATATATTTATATATATATATATTTAGTGTTACACTAATTCCAATACTTTAGAAGGGAATTCTGCTGTGAAATGTTGTTTGAAGAGCCAGGAAAAAACCACAGATATCCTGTCTCGTTCATAAACCTAGACTTCCTAGAGTAGTCACCTACATACAAACTATACTGCAGAAATATATATATATATATATAATACGATAGAGAAAGGCAGGATTAAACAGTTTATGGAATACAGAAAAAGCTGGACAGGATAGGAAAAGTTTAGAGGCTAGATGAAGGTACAGATTAATAACAAACAATACCAAAGGAAAACCATTACAAAGAATAATGTCTATGAAGGGGAATTTACATCAGAGGCAAAGAAAGCTACTTTGACAATTCTTTTTTTTCTTATTTTTTTCTTTAAGCCTTTTTTCTCTGTTCTGAAGCAAAATACGAGCCTACCATTCAAAATAATAATATATACAATAAGAGGGACTATAAACAGTTTAATAGAGCCAATTTAAAAAAAGGTGAGCTGGGAGACCTCTGTTTTTTTGTTTTCTTCAAGTATTCAATTTCCCACTTTACTTTTACCTATCATATGAGTTATTTGGGAGTTTCTTGTGTACTTTATTGAATAGTAGATTGACTAAATGAGGGCAGATGTTACTGGAACTGAGTTTGAGAGCTAATGGAAGAGGAATGTGTCTCTGCAGTAAAAGTAGAACACTAAACATAGCAGCTGTTTCACGATTTAATTTCATTCACGTTTTATCTGGAACATTATGTTGAATAAAGCTTGTCTTGGAACATGCCTTATGTAATGTATCTGACTTATCTATCTTGGTACATCCTCCCCTAATTAACATCTTTTCTATGTGTGTGGGATATTAATATTGGTAAATGTCTAGCAGCTGTACAAGAGCCCTGGTAAACTGCTTTGAAAAACGTTCTGTTGCTACAGCAACTTTGGGATAAAAGGAAGCCATGTGACCTACAGGAACTCAAGATTTTAGATATTTAAATCCAGTAATATGCTTTGGGGACACAAATTTGACATATCAGCTGCACATTGTATAATGAATGCATGGTTTTATGACCAGTCAACAAATTAAGGTGATCGTTACTTTGAGGTTGTTATTGAGGTAAGATATTGCCCACACTTACCAACTGTAATCAGACTATCACAATAGAAAGACCTTTTCAGCTAGAATAACACATTTGAAATTTTTAAGCACAATGTTAAACCATTGGTATAAAAAATTTCATTCTATGTAAAAATTTTGAATTTTTAGAAACTCACTGTATTTAAAATGTACTGACTAACTTGGTACCACAATTGTTACATAGAAAGGGGGTGGGAAAGCACCTGTGTGGGATCTAGCTGATATATAGAAACAATGTTTAATAAAGATAGTGGGAGGAAGACACTAGGAAATAGAAGGAAAGGAGGAAAAAGTGAGGTTTATTTATTGGAGTTACAGGAAAAGTCTGATCTTCAGTTTTGTTAGGCTTACATTTGCTAAGTCATTCAAGGAGTGGTTTATAAGATATTGAAAATGTCTGAAGTTCAGGCGTTGATAGGGAAGATAATCATGTGCAGGAAAGTGCCTTGAGAGTTATATGGTTACAAAGGACATCTGAAAGAATGTGCTTTGAATTTGACATGTATATAAATTCAAGAGGTGAAGGAGGAACCGTGCAAGTACAATGATATGAGAGGACCTATCCAAAAGACTCATGAGAAAAACACGGAGAACCAAGCACAGAACCGTATATCTGTTCTGTGTGGGTAATAAGAAAAAAAAAATTGTTTTCAGTGATGTTTCAGGAATAAACAGAGACATTGGATACAACACTAAAACTTGGCTAGAAAAAATAGTACTGGACCCTGTAAGCAGAGCAGCCACACTCTTTGGCAAAAAGATTATCCCTGCGGAGCAGAACTATGGGGAACTCTGAAGTTCACTTTTTTGAAGGCAACCGAGTGTAGATAATATTTGATATTGAAAATATCTAAAAAGAAATTTTAAATTAATGTTCTCTTCAGTGGCAATAAGTATATACCTGTGTTACAAGTTCAGCGCTATATACATTCTTCTTAGTGCTCTTAAGTATTAAACTCCAAAGCAGAAATAACATAGATCTGAAGGATGTTCTGCATTCCAGTGTAAAATCAGTCACTATGGAAACTACCTGAGTAGTGTCAGAAAGTATATTAATAGCAAGTCAGAGGGGACATCACGTATTCAATCTCTTCCCATAAAATATAGTTGCAATATTATTAGAATCTGTGTGCCTGTAAGAGGGGTTGAATGTGTTGATTTATATGAATTGCATCATAACATCAATTAAGGTTTTTGACATTTTCCCAGTCTTACACTTCATACATAATCTGAAAGGTCAGAAACTTCTAGTAAAGTCACTGCAGTGTGTCAAATGTGTCTGCACTGGAGAAAAACTGCAAATATAATGTGAAAGCTTCAGACAAAAAATCACTGTGACTCAAAAGGCCAATATAATTTTAGGTAATTCTATTAATTTAACTGGGCCATGCTCTGGACATTTAATTTAGGACACTTCAAGTCTTGTATCAGGTTATTTAGTTTAAAATTTTGTTCACTTAATACAAAAGATTTCATTAAATAAATTCTTGTGAATTTACAGCTTTTGGCTGTAAATTACCATAATTTTAAAATACTTCTTTTTATATGATCAAATTCAAAATTTTCAGTCTTAGAGAGCATTTGGATAGTGTTTAGTTCTTAATATGGTAATAAAGACCAGGGGAGAAAGAAGTGAGCGAAATAAGATTAATTATTTAAAAACTCTGACCTTAAAAAGACTTTGCTTTTTGGAGAATCTGTTCTGGGAAAACCAGATGGCTTTACTTAAAAATGTAACATTTATGAATTCTATGTTCAGGAAGAAAAAAACACTTTTTAACAAGGAAGAAAATGTGTTACTTATGAAACTGATTGCATCTAGAATATCACAAAAGAGTCTCCAAACTCTTCATTATTTCCTCTCGATCCTTTCCTAAAATCAATTCTGGTTCTAGATAATAGGATTAGTAATGACAAAGAACACTGTTTCTTAAGCACTTTTGGACATTTTTTTTTTAATGCTGCGGAGTATTTGTATGAATTAGTATTATGTTTAAAAGTTGAATTTCCTATTGTACATTAATTACTTCAAACTTATATCTCTACAGTAAGAAAAACTTATTATCCTTCAAGCAACAAAATTTGGTAAAATTTTCAGGACTACTGCAATAAAAGAGAGTTCTCTGAAATCCTGTGCCAAAATATAGGCATATAGTAGGATAGAAAAAGCTCAGTAAGCCCTCCTAGTGGGGGCTATAGCTGCTTTCTGATGCATGGTATGGAAGATCTGTACTGATAATAGATTGTTTGATCTCTGAAAATTGAGATCTCTTAAAAACTAGGGAATCTGTATGTCTTGGCCTGTAGAATTAGAAATACAGAGTTAAAATTTTCATCAGACTTGGAACAAACACCAAAGTTCACGGTCTTCTTCAGCATTGTATATTTCACTTTGGGAAAAGCAAGCAGAACAAAATAGTTTATTGTGTAAAAGGTACTTATCAAAGAGTTTTGAGTAGGTACAAAAGTGTATTCAGCACAGTAACTCCCCTCATCATAGCCATTTCATAGTTATTGTTGCCTTTATGTCAAAAATTGTGTCCTTTTGACAAATGTTTTTCCTTACCATCCAATTGACTTGTGGTTCCATGATTACATGGAACATACATATGATTACATACAAACAAGCAAACAAATCTGGAAAATGAGAGAAATAAAAACTCTTTTTTGCTCAAGAATGCTATATTATGTAATTAAACTGACTCTAATTAAGTTTGGCTTTGGTACTGGGAAACTCATGTACAGTGCTGAGTAACATTTAGTGCCATCTAAACAATCGTAAGATAAAGTAGATGACTTGAGTGCCTTTTTAATAAATATTTTTTAAAAATTTATTATTGTGCCACAGATAGTGGCATTCCTATAATGCACCCAATGGACAAGTGCTTCATTTTTCTTTCAGTCTCTGAGTCACATTATGCATATATTGTCATGCTGTTTGTTTCCATGTGCCTAACGATTCTGATATTTTCAAAGATATATGTAGTGGTTCTGTGCCTGAGTTGTCTGCTCACTAAACCCACGTCACATGACAGGAAGGAGTTTAGGTTTTTGCCTGTCGGTGCCCCCAGGAAAGTCGACACCCTGATGTCCAACAGTCTGTCAGCGCCTCATAATGAGACCCTTCACTAACAGATTTACAAGATCGGAGGGTGATTCAACTGTCCTTGTCAGAGGGTGCTCAGCCAACAGCGTGAAGACCCCCTCAGTGGACCCTGCCAAGGTGTTATCTGCTGCTGGCAACTGAAAGGACTCACTCTAATAGTTCATGGAATAACACTCTCTATTAATACAGATTGTGACAGATTAAGGTTCATGGTCTTTGGTGATAGGGTATGGCTGCAAAAACACGTTTTAAAGCAATCTACTCATATATATTAAACAAGCACAAGCTCTAGTACCAGTAATGGCATTTAACATGCATAGAGTATAATTCTTACCCAAGGAATCCTGTGGGGAGAGAAGATGGGCTCGAGCTGTTGACTGACCCCAGCAGTTTTGGTGGAGTCTTCTCCAACTTTCTGCCTATCCCCAACTTACTTTTATACTATCTCTTTATGTTTAGGTGGAGCTTGAGTGGCTCTAGTCATAAATACCTTTTATTTCTTATTGGTGTAAACTTCTCTTGCCATATATAATGGGAGGGGGTGGTTGTGGCTTGGGTTTTGACATGGTTGTTTGCTCAGCAGCCAAACACCTTAATTCTCCCCTGGCTGACAGGTTCTGGACAGTCTCATGATCTTCGAAGTACCACAATGTTCCTCCTTTCTGCTGGGATTTGAATGGAGGGAGGCCACGTGTTCTCCACTTCATTCCACACTCTGTTCTGTTCCTCTGAGCAGATGATTATCTTTGCATGGGGAGCATGTCAACTGCATTCAGTCAAGGGAGTTGCAGCTGCTTTTACCCTAGAATTCTTAGCCTCCTCTAAATTTTAACCCTATCTATCATCCCACAATCCATCTCAGTTTTTGGTGGAATTTTTCTCCTTAAATCTTAAAATAACTTTCAGACTGATATGCTGCTGGCCCTAACAGACCTCCATAAAGATATGGAAACAATGTTGAACGAAAAATGAGCTTTTCAAATATTTCCTTGAAAATAGAGAGGAAAGGAGCCAAATGAATAGAAACAGCCCTCTACCTCAGCTTACTGACTTGTTCTTATCCGTTTACTTCTCAATCTGTTGAAATGTTCCGTTTCTTATATTAGAGTCTATACTGAAAGTAGGTTATGACACTTTGATGACCACTAAACTTGCTTCTAGTACTGGTTTGTGAATCTGAGAATTTTAACTCAGTATCTATGTCTTATTTATAGTCCCACAGTCTATCATTCAGTTTATTTTTATAATTCCTTCTCTGCATTCCTTGTCTACAATTGCATTTTTCAAATGTTGGGAAGTTGTAAGTAAACAAATGCATCTGAACTTGCAGTTGTTGAAGACTCTTATAAGTCTGTTGTTATAGAGTGGTTATAAGATAATTGACGTATGGTAGCCATGTGGGTGAAGTCTGTTTCTTCTTTCCTTTGGCAGTCTTCGGGGACTGAATTTTTATGCAGACATGATTTAATCTGTCTCTTCCAAGCAGAGAATTTCTTTGTCTTCTACCAAATTTTCTATTTGTGTGACGTCTCTGTTTATATGTCCCCATTTGAATGTTCTGTCTGGAAATTTTTCATTCACCAAAAACCTTCCTAAGATAGAGAGGGGAAATAAAAGGCTCATCTCCTTTCTTTCAAGTAGATACCTTGTCTGTGAACAGTAGAGAAAAAGGGAAGAATTCGTTGTCAAGAGTGTAGAAACTAAAACAAACCCTTCCTGTTCTGTCACAATGTCCTTGTAAAATTTGTGCAGTGAATGGATAGAACTATCAAGTCCTGTTATCACTATTAGATGTTCCTGAGACATAACTTCTCTACAGAAAATTTGATAGCACCTACAAAAGCACTCATTACAATATCATTTGCATTAAAAAGTAAAATCATCAACAAATTTCTTCAATTTGACAAAGGTCAAAATTACCCTCTGATTTTTGGCCAAACTCTAAGTCTTGAAGATTCTAATTTTATTACATTTGACATCGGATAGAAATTTTATATAAAATTGCTTATAGTAATGTTACAAAAGGAAGGACAAGTGCTCTGAACAAGAAGTACTTTTAAGGATAAATCAGTTCATTTACAGCTTGTTCAAATGGTGTATTGCAGTAACTTTGCCTCTGAAAATTGGTATCATTTTTAGCAGATGATGTGTAATTTAACATTATGTGCTTCATTTTGATTTTAAATGTAATAGCAGAGAGAAGTTTACTGGTCTAACCCAAATTTGTACATATATGGTATCCTCATGAACCCAAATGAGAACTGATGCAATATTAGAGCACATAAGAAACATTTTCTGAATTCAAACTTTCAGCTTTTAAAGGTTGAAAGCAATAAAACATCAAGGATGCAGACTTAGATCTGTAAAGTGTGACAGCTCATATGGCCTAGATAAGCCAGTTTTTTGGTTCTGCAGCTCAAAAAG